>NC_043020.1:4947708-4950333 GCF_006345805.1 Octopus sinensis | reverse complement strand
CCCCTTGCACGTTAACTTCACGAGCAGGCTGTTCCGTTGTTTGGATCAACTGGAACCCCTGTCGTGTAACCGACGGACTGCCACGTCATGCATATATATATATATATATATATATATATATATAATTTCAGCAAAATTTAGATTCAGATGAATATGGTACTTAAGTTAAAGGCACCAGAATTTTGTATGGTATTATCCATATAAATCAAATGCACATTCTTATCCCTATTGCTCGACATTTTAAAACTGATGTAATGCTTACAGTGTTTAATAAAATGAAGTAGCATGAAACAATTGTACTACTCTACCTTGGATATCCCTGTTGCTTATGTTGATTATATATATATATATATATATCTGAAAAAGGAAATGTGGAGCACGAGTTGTGATATATAAAAAAAGGAAATGAAGAAAATGCTGACAAAATAATTTAAGTAAGGGAGAGTGTATTTAGTTAGATGAAAGTTCTTTACCGGTTGCGCATTTGTTATGCTTATCAAAAGATATATTTTTAAGAGAGATAGAGTTCCTTTCTGATATATTTATCAGATAAGAGAAAAAATCTATCAGAAAGGAACTCTATCTCTCTTAGAAATATATCTTTTGATAAGCATAACAAATGCGCACCGGTAAAGAACTTTCACCTAATTAAATACACTCTCCCTTACTTAAATTATTTGTCAGCATTTTCTTCATTTCCTTTTTATGTATATATATATATATATATATATAATATATATATATATATATATATGTATGTAGGGTAATGAATTATTAATTTAATAATTAATAAATTTTACCAAGTTGCTTCGGTATGGAAAAAAAACCATTATCGGTAAAATCTTATACAAATGTTCTTTTATGATTATAAACATAATTAAGGGATTAGCAAAAAGTTATTTCACCACATACCGAAAATTTAGAATTCTTGTGGGAGGGACGCGTTTCAATGGTCAGGCGGTCGGTTGTTGCCAGCATCCTCTGAGTGGCGGATTCGAATAGGCCGTGGCTCCTAATGCGGAGACACGTTCTTACGCTATGCCACCTGCAACGATTTCTGAACGGTGAGTGTGTGTGTGAGCTCCGTTTGTGAGGATCGTCTTTCTGCAGCTCGCCTCCTTTAGAGATGCAGTCTTGGGTGAAGAAAAGACCGAGACTTAGTGCCTGGCACCTAGAATATGGTCAGGCGCTCACAACCCTCTACCAGTCGGGCATTGGGATCAGTGGATGTTCCGCTTTAGAAATTTATAGAGGACTAGCACTATGACGCGGCAACGCCGGGTCATAGTGCTAGTGCATGCATATACAGCTGCGTGCGTGCGCACATACACGCGAGTACTGTCCAAATCTCCGACCAATCACATACAGCTAGCTGGCATTCGATTGGTGTATCAAGTTTCGGGCATATATGCCTCAGACCAACGATTTGAATTCGTTTGGGGAATGACTCGAGTATATGGTATTGACGAGCTGCAACAACAGCGAAATATCGATATCTACTTTTCTTGCTCACCTACCGGGCAAAGCTCTTTGCTTTGCCTGGTTTGTGGGTAACTGGGTTTTTTGGGGTTTTTTCAAACGCTTCGCCGTAAGGGACTTTCCCTGGACGAAATACCGCAGCCTGAAAATGTTTAAACAAAGTATATACATGAAGTATGCGACGTAAATAATATCTACATTTTTATCAGCTTTTAACTCAAAATTATATAAGTTCAGGCGTAGCTGTGTGATAAGAAGTTTGCTCTTACCATACACATACTTACACATATATATACATATATACATACTGACATACATACTTACACACAGACACACACACATGAATAAATGTATGTATATCAATATGCACGTATATGTCTGTGTATATATATGTATGTATATGCGTGAGTGTGTATGTGTGTGAATACGTATGTATGTATATATATATATATATATATATATAACATACATACATACACACACACACATATATATATATATATATATATATATAGAGAGAGAGAGAGAGAGAGAGAGAGAGAGAGAGATTTTTATATATGTGTGTGTGTATGTGTGTAATCGAACTGCAGCATCTCCCATCATCTCCCACCGCTACCACCGCTACCACCACCACCACCACCACCACCACCACTACCACCACCGCTAACACCACCGCTACCACCACCACCACCAGCACCACTACCATCACCACCACCACCACCACTACCGCCGCCGCCGCCGCCACTACTGCATTGTTTCTAGTTTGTCCCATTATCACAACTTCCTGTGTTGATATTTTTTAGTCTTTTTATAATCAGCTGTTATTGTTGCTGTTGTTGTTGTTGTTGTTGTTATTCCTGCCGCTGGTCTTTGTGTATTTTTTTATGCCTATTACCTTTATTATCATTATTATAGTTGTCGTCGTCGTCGTTGTTGTTGTTGTTCGTTGATGGTGGCGGTGGCGTTCCGTCTGTCTTGCTTTATATCAAGCAGCGATTACTTTTACGAATGTTCATCCTCTAACATTTACTGCCGCAATGCTGCTTCCGGTGGAGAAGAGACGAAAATAGCAAAAAAAAAATTTTTTAAATACATATAAATAAACATATGAATAAATAAAATATGTAACTACTACTACTACTACTA
>NC_043020.1:4935208-4942708 GCF_006345805.1 Octopus sinensis | reverse complement strand
CATTTTTGAAAGGTCACAAACCCTTGTTAGAAAATATGTTTATTTACAAATACGTTGATAGGCATCCAATAGAAAGAAAAAAAGAAAGAAGAAAAAAGAAAAATGCCTTGTAATGAAATTTCATTGACTTGACCACATCAAATTGAAACGAAACCTCTCTCCCTCTCTCTATTTATCTATCTATCATTTCCCCATCCTTTATTTTTTTTTCATCTTTCTTGATTGTCCTAAAGCCTCTCTATTTATTTCTCTCCTCTTTGCTTTTCTTTCTCTCTCCCCACTTTTTCAAAAAAAGGACTAAAAAAATATCCTCGTCTTATAAACAAAACCAACGAACATCCGAGCCAAATAAATGAACAACGAAATGTTCTGTTTTTACCATTTTGATTTTGATGTTAACTTGACTAGTTTGAAAAACGAACGAAAGCACTATTAAAGCTTTACCCAAAACTCTGACTGACTCCTTTTTCTCAGTATACAATATCTGTATACCACTTCAGAAACCCTACTCGCGCGCGCGCACATAATATAAACCTTTCTTCTGTGTGTTTTACACATATGACATTGAAGACCCGAAAATGTCATACTTTTGCATATTTAATATTTTGTAAATGAACATACAGTGCTATTTTGTGAGTCCAAGTGACTAGATGATTGCGTTGAACATTTTGTAATTAATGCGCCGGTTTCTATTTTATGGACGCCACCGGTCAAATCCTGAGGGTTAATCGTCTTTCGATGTATAGCATACGCGTGTTACCGAAAGCCGATCGTGGTTGCTGAAGTTAATTGTCGTTGCTGCATTAAGCGATTTGTGGGCTTCCTCGGTATTAGCAGCTACGGCTTCTTGATATGCGCACATGATATGTAACGTCATATATTAAACATATAAACCTATATATCGATATATATATATATATACAATATACACACACACACACACACACACACACCACAGCACATATATATATATATATATATATATATATATATATATATATATATATATTATATATATATATATACAACATATATATTTGTATGTTTATATTTAGCAATAGCTATTACGTTGTCTATTGGGATTGTTTAAAGACCAAAGATACACGTATACACACACACACACATACACACTTATCCTTTAGTTGTTTCACTCATTAAACTGCGGCCATGCTGTGGTACTACCTTGAAGAATTTTTAGTCGAATGACTCGGCCTCAGTATTATTTTTTAAAGCCTGGTTCTTATTCTATCAATTTCTTTTGCCAAACCGCTAAGTTACAGGAACATGAGCACATCAGTACCGGTTTAGAAAAAAGTAGTGGTGGACAAATATAAACACAAAACTCATTACATACATACGTACATAAATACATACATACGTGTGTGTGCGTGTGCATATGTGTGTGTGTGTGTGGTGTGTGTGTGTGTGTTTGGTCATCCCATAAATAATGCGATTTTTACAATTGCATAAACTAAAATTCGGAGGGGGACGGGATAAACTACCTGTATCAACTTGTTATAAAAGCAGGTAGTAATTTTACCTTGTACTTATTCTTAGTGCAAGTTTTGAAGAGTGCAGTTCGATTTTAACAGTTATTTTTTCAAAGCTGTTATGGGAGTGACAAAGGAACATATTCGGCATATTTTGCTTTATGAGTTCAATAAAGGCAACAATGCAATGGAAAGCGCAAGGAATACTGATGCAGTATATGGGGATTGGACAATAAGCGCCTAGAAGACGTGCTTCGGCCCTGAAGATCTGTAGAGCTCGACGAGGACGTCCTGCAAGTCCAGGTGGAATGAAATCCCATCGTAACTGTTGAAGAACTAACAGAGAAGCTTGAATTTGGTCATTCAACCATTTATCGACACCTGTGTGCCATCGAGAAAGTCATCAAATTGAGTCAATGGATTCCTCACAAACATTCCGAGTCTAAACCCGCGCTGACAGTGAATGTGTGTTCTTCTTTGCTGTCACGTCTCCCGAATGAACCTTTTTTGGATCGAATATTGACTGGTGACGAGAAATGGGTTCTATACAAATATCCACGATAGACTTTTAAACACTAACCAGCCGATAACAAAGGAAGTCTACTCCGAGCGGCTTGGGCGGCTCAAGTCAGCGCTAGAAGAAAAACGACCATCTTTGGCTTGAAGACGGAAGGTGTCCTTCCATCAGGATTAATGCCACATACATCGAGGATGACATTCCAAAGGCTGCAGCAGTTTGAATGGGAAACGATACCCCACCCACCATATTCGCCGGACATTGCCCCATCTGATTATCATTTATTCCGTAGTTTTCAAAATGATTTGGATGGATGGAAAAAATATGAATTCTGTAGACGAGATCTGAACAATATTTTTCGTCACGGATAAATGAATTTTGGAAGAGGGGCCTTCCAAGTCTACAAGATAGATAGAAGAGCATTGTAGAAAATGAAGGAGAGTTTATTTTAGATCAAAAAAGAAGTTTGTTCATCTTCATTTTGAAAATAAAAGAAGTATAAAAAGCTGCATTATTTATGGAATAACCGAATATATACATGTAACGGGATTCTTTCAGTTTCCGTTTACCAAATCCCTCACAAGGCTTTGGTGGCCCGAAACTACTGTGGACGACTCCTGCCCCAGGTGACATGCAGTGGGACAGACCCCAGAACCATGTGGTTGAGAAGCAAGCTTCTTACCACACAGCCACGGCTGAAGTGTCTATAATTGGGCTTACGTGTGTGTATATGAGTGTATACGTATGTGTATGTATATGCACGCATTTCATTGTGTTCATATATACTCTTTTACTTGTTTCAGTCATTTGACTGCGGCCATGCTGGAGCACCGCCTTTAGTCGAGCAAATCGACCCCGGGACTTATTCTTTGTAAGGCTAGTACTTATTCTATTGGTCTCTTTTGCCGAACCGCTAAGTGACGGGGACGTAAACACACCAGCATCGGTTGTCAAGCAATGTTAGGGGGACAAACATAAACACACAAACACACACACATATATATATATATACATATATACGACAGGCTTCTTTCAGTTTCCGTCTACCAAATCCACTCACAAGGCATTGGTCGGCCCGGGGCTATAGTAGAAGACACTTGCCCAAGATGCCACGCAGTGGGACTGAACCCGGAACCATGTGGTTGGTTATCAAGCTACTTACCACACAGCCACTCCTGCGCCTATATAGTATACATTATATAATATGTATACGTTATATAACATGTTGGCCTGCTCGCTTAGCCAGCGGGGTGACGTAATTTGAAGGCTAAACCAATGCGAAGCGCATTGTGACCAGCGATGTGTAGCAACATCTGATAGCCTGGTCCATCACGGTGATATGACATGTGACATGGTTACGCGTGAGTAACATAAAGTTTATTGTAGTTACATTTCCGATTTTCTTATTTTTTATGCTTCAGCGAGGATTGAAGACACAAGATTAACACTAATCGTTCTGCACTTGGACTGAAATTTTAGGAAAGAGTTGATTGTTGATTGCATCGACCCAATATGTGACCGGTACTGGTTTTATCGGCCCTGAGAAGATGAAAGGTAAAATCGATCTCAGTGGAAAGACATATTTTCTTTTCCTCTGCAACCATTTCTTCTTCTTCTTCTTCTTCTTCTTCTTCTTCTTCTTCTTCTCTTCTTCTTCTTCTTCTTCTTCTTCTTCTTCTTCTTCTTCAACTACTACTACTACTACTACTACTACTACTACTACTACTTACTACTACTACTACTACTACTACTATTACTACTATCATCACTATAACCATCACCACCAGCAGTACCACATTCACCACCACCATCACTACCACTAGTAATACCACCACCACTACTACCATCACCAACGCCACCATTGCTTTCACTAACATCACTACTACCACCACTACAACCCCACAACCATTGCACCGCCTCAGTCCCCTCCCCTCACCATCACTAACGCTTTCACCACACTACCACCACCGATACTATAAAAACCACAACTCATAACAATTACAACATACTAATACCATCTCTACCACTACATGCTACATCACTGCCAGTTCGACGCTCCCACCACTACAACTCCCACCGCCATCACCATTAGCTCCACACCACTATCGCCAATACTGCCACCAACACCACCACCACTACCACGCACCATCCGCATCAAAACCACCCCAACCGCCACCCCAATAAGTACCACTGCAACCTGCATTCTTACTAGATTTGTTTATCAATTTTTTTCTTAAATTGAAGCTTTATTTCAATTACGGTTGTGGTTTTTAGGTGTGGTTCGAAATGTAAGGCTTTGGCGGGGTGTTGGCGAATCTCTGGGTGTGGCTGCGTATGGTGTCGGGGCTGGAAAATAATAGCAGGTCGTATCATTGGGTGTGGTTGAACGGTGTTGTAAGGGTATGTGTATGAAGAACCTGGGGGATGTCTGCGCTGCATTTTTTGATGTGAAAGAGTAGGTGCGGAGAGTGCCTGTATAGGATGTATGTATGTTGGTATAGAAGTGATTTGTGGAGGCACATGGCCTAGTGGTTAGAGCAGCAGACTCGCGATCGAGGGATTGCGGGTTCGAATCTCAGACCGGCCGATGTGTGTGTTTATGAGCGAAACACCTAAGCTCCCCGTGGCTCCGGCAGAAGGTAATGGCGAACTTCTGCTGACTCTTTCGCCACAACTTTCTCTCACTCTTTCCTCCTGCATCTTGCAGCTCACCTGCGACGGATGGCGTCCCGTCCAGGTGGGGAACCTATACACCAAGGAAACCGGGAAACCGGCCCTTATGAGCAAGGCGTGGCTCGAGAAGGAACAAACAATCAATATTTTTATAACTGTTCAATATTTGATAGATTGAGGCAAATTTCTGCTGCGTCAACTGCTACACTCCTGTGCTGCTGGGGTGAGTCCAGCATTGTGTGTTCTTTTCTGTTGTAGAAGACAGCTGCTCAGCGAGACTGAGCCTGAAACCACGTGACTGGAAAGTGAGCTTCTGTACCCACACAGCTATGCCTACGATTATTTGCTAGAATTCTTTTTTTGTTACATTTCTTTTGGCAGATGCTTTGCTTTGGTCAATGTCATCTTTTCGAGGGGCGTATCGCAGGAAGGAAGACGCCATTTTTACGTCAGTGTTAGACGGAAAAAATATAATGGCGGTATCTTTTCTTCCCACTTTTCTTTTTTCTATTTTTCATTCTTTTTTTCTTCTTTTTTTTTTCAGAATCCGACTTTGTTGTTTAAGGCTGGAATGAAGTAGACGAGCCACGGAGATCTCTGTGCGAAATATAATTCAAGAAGAAAAACCATTTCCTTTAGTTACAATAAAAAAAGGTTGTTTTTTTTTTAAATCGTCGGCCAAACTCGTAGCAAATCTTTTTGACGTGTGATGAGAAATTACAAGCAGCAGCAACTAACAACCATGATACAACTACTACTACTACTACTACTACTACTACTACTACTACTAATAATAATAATAATAATATAATATAATAATAATAATAATAATAATAATGATAATAATAATTTCCGGGTACTTATATATAAATATTAGTACCTGGAAATTGAATTACAAAAGATGTGGAAGCTTAAAGCAAAACCCGTTGCTGTTATTGTAAGTGCCTTAGGTATGATAAAAAAAAGGGGATGCCAGAAACACTTAGACAAAATCCCTGGAGAACCATGTCTCACAAGAATCCAAAAGATTTTGCTGACAAGTACTGTTCAAATCCTTAGAAAAACCCTATATATTTGAAATGATTGTGTTGTTTTATATAAAGGTTTTTCTCTGTCTTTCTTTTTCTCCATCACATGACTTTTGTAAATGAACAATCTGGTGTGTTTATTTTAATGGCTTACCAATGTATACAGCGTTTCGGAAGACGCTCGGCAAGAAATTGAAAGATGATGATGATGATGATGATCATCATCATCATCATCATCATCTTCATCATCACCATAATCATGTTAATAATAATAATAATAATAATAATAATAATAATAATAATAATAATAATAATAATAATAATGCCCTGATGCAGTTCCAGGCAGTGGCTCTCATGGCTTCTGATCTTAACTGACTGGAAGTGTTATCATGTACATTGTTTTGTCTTGGTATAAAAGATGGGCTACAGCAAATATTCTGCTCAAGACCACCTATTTGCTTGTCAGTTGTTTGACCTTAACCAGTTGAGCATGTCCCTTAGTGGTTGACGATATGTGCGTCTCTGATCATGAGCAGAAGTAGTGGGGGAGCATCATAGCCATGTGTTGAGAAGGATTCTTTGAGGTTTGAATAATTCACCTCTGGAAACATGGGTGTTTCGTTCAACATCCTTAAACAACCCTTATTCAGGGACCTTTTGAGCAGGATGGGTTACTCGACCAGAAGAAAATTCTAACTGGGCCCCACCTGCAAGGTCATGTGCTATTTATCTTGATATGAGATCACCATGTCGTGCACATATGGTTGTGATGCATGTGCCTGGTGTACCCTTATCAGACGTGTAGTCATGATGGGTATACTGGGCTTCGTATATTTTACTCCAGTGTTACTTTGATGGCATGCACTGCTCTCTCACTCAGTAATAATAATAATAATAATAATAATAATAATAATAATAATAATAATAATAATAATAAAATAACAATAATAATAATTTCCAGATACTTATATATAAATATTAGTACCTAGAATTTGAATTACAAAAGATGTGGAAACTTAAAGCAAAACCCGTTGCTGTTATTGTAAGTGCCTTAGGTATGATAAAAAAAGGGGATGCCAGAAACACTTAGACAAAATCCCTGGAGAACCATGTCTCACAAGAATCCAAAAGATTGTGCTGACAAGTACTGTTCAAATCCTTAGAAAAACCCTATATATTTGAAATGGTTGTGTTGTTTTATATAAAGGTTTTTCTCTGTCTTTCTTTTTCTCCATCACATGACTTTTGTAAATGAACAATCTGGTGTGTTTATTTTAATGGCTTACCAATGTATACAGCGTTTCGGAAGACGCTCGGCAAAAAATTGAAAGATGATGATGATGATCATCATCATCATCATCATCATCATCTTCATCATCACCATAATCATGTTAATAATAATAATAATAATAATAATAATAATAATAATAATAATAATAGATAAATAAAATAAATGCGCCCTTTTAAAGCCTAGCCAGGCTCATGGGCCCGGTTTCACGGTTTCTATGGCGTATGTGTTCCCCAGATTGTCAGGACGCCAGTCCATCGCCACGTTACTCAATTTTGCCAGCTGAGTGGACTGGAGCAACGTGATAATAATAATAATGCCTGATGCAGTGCCAGGCAGTGGCTCTCATAGCTTTTGGTCTAAACTGATTGTCTTGGTATAAATAATGACCTGCAGCAAATGTTCTGCTAATTCCACGGATTTGCTTGTCAGCTGTTTGAGACCTTCATCAGTTGAGCATGTCCCTTAGTGGCTGACGATATGTGCATCTCTGATCATGAGTAG
>NC_043020.1:4915208-4922708 GCF_006345805.1 Octopus sinensis | reverse complement strand
TTTCCCTTCACCCCCACAGCCCCTGTTTCGTCACAGTGATATATGCATATACATACATACATACATACATATATACACACATATACACATACGCACATATATACACATGTATATTACATACAAATATCAGAGGAATGACCACCAAAGTGGATTCCTAATATGCTAAAGATAGACGTCAAATTGCCTTGCCACATCTTTAGCATATCTTTCTCTTTTTCTCTCTCTTATTCTTTTACCTACTCTTCCCCCACTATTCATTCCTATTACTCTGTCCCCCTCTCTCCCTCATTCCTCCTCCCTTGCTCATGTGGCTCCCACGTGACAATCGGCCATCTTTCTTCTCCCAATTTGTGTCTCTTTCTTTCTCTCCCTTGTAGCTGGAACAAGGAAGACGTGTTCTTGTTTGTCTCCTGTCCAAGCTTGATTTACGCGTTCGCCACCACAACCTCGTTTAGGCTTAGCAGCCCTTCCTGTTTGTTTTCACTGTCCTGTTTGTGTTATCAGTTTTGACCCTATATTTAAGAGATGAGGAATTATGTACATTATTTACAATTGACGGATATTTGTCCTCATCTTGTTTGTTGTTAACACAATTTTCGGTAAATATACCCTCCAGCCTTCATCAGGTGTCTTAGGGAAATTTCGAACCTGGGTTCTCATTCCTAAGGTATATTTCGATGTTGTTGTTGTTGTTGTTGTTGTTGTTATTATTATTATTATTATTATTATTATTATTATTATTATTATTATTATTATTATTATTATTATTTAGGTCACTGTCTGGAATCGAACTCGGAATTCAGGTTCGAAGTTTCCCCCAAGACACCTGTTAAAGGCTGGAGGGTATATCAGCCAAAACGTTGTGTTAACAACAAAGAAGATGAGGACAAATATCCGTCAATTGTAAATAATGTACATAATTCCTCATCTCTTAAATATAGAACTGTAGAGTACAGGTAATAAGAAATATTGTTTTCTACCCTAGACACAAGGCCCGAAATTTTGGGTGAGGGGGCCAATGGATTAGATTGACCCCCAGTACGAAACTGGTACGAAATGATGGAAGACAAGTCGACCTCGGCGGAATTTGAACTCAAAACGTAAAGAGAGACGAAATACCGCTAAGCATTTCGCCTGGCGTGCTTACGTTTCTGCCAGCTCGCCACTTCATGAGCTTTAGGTATTATTATAATTAAGGCGGCGAGAACGTTAGCGCGCCGGGCGAAATCCTTAGTGGTATTTCGTCTGCCGATACCTTCAAATTCCGCCGAGGACGATTTTGCCTTTCATCCTTTCGGGGTCGATTAAATAAGTACCAGTTACGTACTGGGATCGATATAATCGACTTAATCTGTTTGTCTGTCTTTGTTTGTCCTCTCTGTGTTTAGCCCCTTGTGGGTAGTAAAGAAATAGGTATTATATAATTTTTTCTACTCTTGGCACGAGGCTCGAAATATTTGGGGAGGGGGCCATTCGATTAGACCAATCCCAGAACGCAAACGATACTTCATTTATCGACCCCGAAAGGATGAAAGGCAAAGTCGACCTCGGCGGAATTTGAACTCAGAAGATAAAGAGAGAAGAAAGACCGCTAAGCATTTCGCCTGGCGTGCTAACGTTTCTGCCAACTCGCCACCTTACAGGTAATGAGAAATGCTAATGACTTGAAGAGCATTGGTAAGGAAGATCGTTGAGGAGAAATAGAGCTGGACCAAAAATAGAACCTTGAGGTACTCCGGCATTGGTAGAATACTCAAAAGAAGAAACATGGTCTCATGTTAGGGCAGCGGACTCGCGGTCGTAGGATCGCAGTTTCGATTCCCAGACCGGGCGTTGTGAGTGTTTATTGAGTGGAAACACCTAAAGTCACCGGCAGGGCGTGGTGGCGATCCCTGCTGTACCTTTCGTCACAACTTTCTCTCACTCTTTCTTCTGTTGGCCTGCTCGCTTAGCCAGCGGGGTGGCGTCATTTGACGGCTAAAACAATGCGAAGAGCATCGTGACCAGCGATGTGTAGCCTGGTCGGCCACGGTGATCACGGTAATATATATATGTGTGTATATATATATGCATGTATGTATGTATATGTATTATGTATGTATGTATGTATATATATATATATTATATATATATATATATATATTATATATATATATATATATATATATATATATATATATATATATAAATAGAAGTTCACAATGCGTTTTGAATCGGATTTGATTGGTAGAGATTAGTCACATGACTGGACTTAGATATTTTTGTAAGTTCCCCGCTACGGCCGTGTGTTAGTATCAAGTTACAACTTTGGGCATCGTAAGTTAAGGCTTACACGGTTGACTGAAAATGTCTAGTAACTACCAAACAATCAATGCTCTGAATGTTTTCTGTCAAGTGTTTGTAGAGAATGAACACGTGATTAAGTTTAGAAGCTTCTGTACGTTTCCCGCTACGTCCGTGCGTTAGTGTCACGTTACAGTATATTTTGCGTCTAAAATAAAGGCCGACACGGTGGAGTGAACATGTTTAGTTCTAATCAAGGCACTCTAAATTCAATCGTCCTGGAGGGAGAGTTGACAGGAGTCGTTTGTATGTAGTCTAGTGGCTAAAGTTTAGGTTTTTAGCTGTGTTGGTTCCTCATGTCAAGTGGCAGAATGAGTTTCGTGTGTAAATTGTTATGTGTGTATCTACTCTGTTAAAGTTTGTTAAGTTTTAATTTGTATTTTTTATGAAAGTATTTTCATTGTTTATCCGTGCTTCATAGGTGGTATTCACTGAACATAAGTAGGGTGGGTAGACCCGGAATTTAAAGGACTTATTCTTTTGCACATATGTCTATGTGTACATTCAGTTGAATCTGTCTAGTATTGGAGTCTCGTATTTGTTGTCGATGAATGGTCAGTCTATTTCGTAGAGTAAGCTTTGTTTGACCTATGTAACCATCATTACATTCTTGACATTTCATATTATATATTTAATACATTGAAGAACATGTAAAATGATTTTTACGGTAAAAAGCTCTTCTGATTTGAATTTTATGTTATGTTTTCAATAAGATTGATGAAAGTCCCGCAGTTGGGGCGGTCACACTCTTTGACTGTTGGTGTGGGAACTGCGGAAGGTAATTTAGCGCTTCCGAGGAATTTTTTGAGGAACTTTGATTATCTTTTACTTTTGATCTTTTTTGTATATTTCGAATGCTTTTTTCAATTTTGGGTCTTGTCTTAGTTGTGGGATGTTCTGGTGGAAAAATATTGTAAACCTTTGTGTTTCATGGGTTGTGTGGTATTATAAAGGGTAGATTATTGGATGTATCTGGAGCATTTTTCGAAGTTCTTGGATATTTATTGCTTTGGCACGTTCTACTCCGTTGCCTATTAATATTAATGGCTATCGTCTCTTAAGTGGTATTTGTTTTAGTTTCTGGAGTTTTTTATTGCAAGTTTCAGGGTTTGAGACAATTGTACAGATTCTTTTTGCTAGATTAAAGGGAATATTATTCTTCGTGTGTTTGGGATGGTATGAGGGGAACAATAGGTACTATTTAGAATCTGTTTGTAGTGAATGTCTGTTACAATGTTTTTATCTCTCTTGATGATTAGTATATCCAGGAATGGTAGTTAAATTTTACTGTATTCCATGGTAAGGTTGATATTGTTGTTTATGCTGTTGATTAGGTTTTTAAAATCTATCAATTGTTCAAATGTGTTCGTCCACAAGATTAGACAGTCATCTAGGTAACGTTTCCAGTTTCTAGTGGATATTTGTAGAAGTTCAAGCCATATTTTAATTTAGATTGTTCATATATCTGAACTTCGATGTATGCAAAGACTAGATTGGCTTACGTCGGGGCAACTTTTGTTCCCATCGCTGTTCCATAAACATTGCCATCGAAGTCAAAAAATTTGTTTTCGAGAATAAAGTTAAATTCTTCAGTGATGAAACTCTTTTAAATTCTGTCTGGAATTTCATGAGGGAATTTTTCAAGCCAGAAATTTATTGCCTCTTGTCCATATTGGTGAGGGATTGTGGTATAGAGGTTTACCTCATCAAAAAATGCAGTAGTGGTTATGGATTTCGGGAAGTGATTTAACAAGTCCAGGTCGTCTCTTACAAGACTTGGTATGCAATTTAAAATAGGTTTCAGTAATATATCTAAGAAGTTTCTGATTCTGTGTGTTTCACAGTTCGGGCCAGCTACGATTGGGCTACATTTAAGGTCGGTGGGATATTGTATCTTTATGCAACTTGAAGTTGGTTCATTACATGCATTCTTAATAGGTTGATTCTTATGGATATTTGGGAGACCGTAGAAGTAGCTGGCCATGCAATCAAAATGGGTTAGGTAGTCACATTCTGTGTTTGTTCAACCTTTTGGATGTCTCTGTGTTCAGTTTTGTAATTTTCTTTGATTTTTAGTAATTATTTACCTTTTCGTAGTGGGTCATATCTTGTAATATAGATAGTATATTACAAAGGCGCAGGAGTGGCTTTGTGGTAAGTAGCTTGTTTACCAACCACATGGTTCCGGGTTCAATCCCACTGCGTGGCACCTTGGGCAAGTGTCTTCTGCTATAGCCTCGGGCCGACCAAAGCCTTGTGAGTGGATTTGGTAGACGGAAACTGAAAGAAGCCTGTCGTATATATGTATATATGTGTGTGCGTGTATGTTTGTGTTTGTCCCCCAAGCATTGCTTGACAACCGATACTGGTGTGTTCATGTCCCCGTCACTTAGCGGTTCGGCAAAAGAGACCGATAGAATAAGTACTGGGCTTACAAAGAATAAGTCCCGGGGTCGATTTGCTCGACTAAAGGCGGTGCTCCAGCATGGCCGCAGTCAAATGACTGAAACAAGGTAAAAGAGTATATCTCTTTTGTAGTGTCCAATATCCGTAATAACTATAGCACTTCCCTTATCTGGTTCTTTAATTACAATGTCGTTATTGCTTTTCTTACGATTGGTATTGGGCTTGATTTTAAGGTGTGGAAGTTCTTTGTAAGGGAAGGCAGGTATAAAATCAAAGGCTTTGATCTTACTTTTCGTTGTCTTGTAATCGCTCTTGTTTCTTACAACTGGTTGGTCCCTGTTTTCTTTATCGTACAATTCCTCTGTTATGCGTAGTTTTCTACAGAACCGTGAAATATCGTTCTGTATTTCATTGGAGTTTGGATGCTGTGGTGTTAGGGTAAATTTTAGGCCTTTTGATCAAATATTAATTTCTTCTACCTGGAATCGAACTCGGAATCTTGGGGTTAGAAGCCGGCGCTCTTAACCACTACGCCATATACCCGTGGACATAGGACTGTATATTTTAACCGTTGTGTATGTTTCCGGTTTCGCAGAAAGTTTGGTCTAGTCGTAGGGAAAACTTCGATTCTTTTAGTTGGAATTTTTTGATGCCAAAGTAATCTTGAATTGTCTTTATGAAATTGGGAAATATAATTTCCATATTTAGGTGTTTGATTAATTGGTTGCGAATGGGGTTTGTGGATTCTAACTTTCTTCAGGAATGCGTTATCGGTAGATCACTCGTTTTTAAAATGAGACTCATAATTAGAAAACCCAAATAGTACTTCTCAAAGAGAACCAAAGAACACTGTTAATTCCTCGTTTTCGCATTTTCTCTTCAAAGTTTAATATAGTTTTCTCGGATGTTTTTGAAATTTGTTTCTATTTTCACGTCAATTGTTTTAAATTTGTCTTCACTGGAATTTGCTCTTAGCCATAATCTCTTTACTCTTTTACTCTTTTACTTGTTTCAGTCATTTGAATGCGGCCATGCTGGAGCACCGCCTTTAGTCGAGCAAATCAACCCCGGGACTTATTCTTTGTAAGCCCAGCACTTATACTATCGGTCCCTTTGCCGAACCGCTAAGTGACGGGGACATAAACACACCAGCATCGCTTGTTAAGCAATGCTAGGGGGACAAACACAGACACACAAAACACACACATACATATAAATATATACATATATACGACAGGCTTCTTTCAGTTTCCGTCTACCAAATCCACTCACAAGGCATTGGTCGGCCCGGGGCTATAACAGAAGACACTTGCCCAAGATGCCACGCAGTGGGACTGAACCCGGAACCACGTGGTTGGTTAGCAAGCTACTTCCATTCTGAATTTATCAAGAACCATCTTTTCTCTAAGTTTTTCTTCTTGTTCGGGTTCATTAGCGATGGGTTCTATTCGTAGTTTCTTTGGGAGGTTGATCGATGTTGAGTTGTGCCATTCTTCGTATATTTCCGCTTTACCATTATTTGCAATAAAGTTCCAAAAGGCAAATTTACAGGTTATGAGGTTTTGGTCCCGTACGTGTTTAATAGTGTTTTCTATTGCAGAGGTTCCTCGTTGCAGGTTGATGTTATCGTCTCGTTCAGTTTTTGGATTTTGTTCCGGCTTCTGGAGCATCGCCGTTTCCAAAGTTTTCCATAACTGTCTGAGAGTTTGGCTAACTGCCGTTTCTTCCGTTTTTCTTCCTTCTTCCAGCGTTTCCTTAGTGCAGGCCTGTTTCTCGTCGATTTTCTTGGACAAGACTGTGAGGTTGGAGGAGATCTCTTTCAGTTCTTTTAGTATCACTAGGTTCAACGTGTTTTCGCGTTGGTCGGAATTTTGTGGAATTTTCGTTCTTTGTGTGGTGAGTATTCTTCCATTCTTTTGTTCTTTTATTCTTTTATTCTTTTACCTTTTTTTCAGTCATTTGACTGCGGCTATGCTGGAGCACCACCTTTAGTTAAGAAAATCGACCTCAGGGCTCATTCTTTGTATGTCTTGTAATTATTCTATTCTATCGGTTTCTTTTGCCGAAACACTAAGTGTTACAGGGGACGTAAACACACCAGCATCGGTTCTCAAGCGATGTTGGGGAGACAGGCACATATACATACATACATACATACATAATACATACATGCATACATACATAACCAACACCGGTTATCAAGCGGTGATGGGTGGCACACACACACGCACACGCACACACAACACACACATACACACACATACACACACACACACATAAGACGGGTTTCTTTCAGTTTCCGTCTACCGAATTCACTATCGAGGCTTTGGTAGTCCTGAGGCTATAGTAAAGGACACTTGTCCGAAGTGTCACGCAGCGGAACTGAACCTAGAACAATGTTGTTGGGAAGCAAGTGTCCGCCACGCAGCCACTCCTGCGCCTATGTGTATACATACATATATACATACTTATACATATATGTTTGTGTTTGTGTGTTTGTGTGCAGATAAATGTATATGCACATGTGTGTTTATGTATGCATATATATATATATATATATATATATATATATATATACACACAACAATTGCAGCGTGGAAGGTGTTTATAAGCCATTTAAGAAACACACAAAAGCCGTTCGATTCACTTCAACATTTAAGTTTATTTGTCAAAATATTTTCGTCGCTAAAATCACTGACAAAGTCCGTGCTGCATCTTTGTCAGTGAACAGGTCGCGGATTTTAGCGACGA
>NC_043020.1:4897708-4912708 GCF_006345805.1 Octopus sinensis | reverse complement strand
GTAGTGTGTATTGCGTATGCGTGTACATGCATACGTATGTGCGTGTATGTGCCTTTATTTCTTCCTCTCCTGCCCCCCTCCATTGCCGTGAATCTGTGTGTGTGCGTGTGTCTACATATGTGTATCTGTATATTATGTGGTGTGTTGTGTGTGTGTGTGTGCTTTTGGCGTTTTTCTGTTATTGTTGCAAATAAGGTTTCTTTCTGATTGTCATATATCTTTCCTAGTTTTAAATTCATCCACACCTCCTGTTCCCCCCTCCCCCTCCCCTTCCCCCCCTTCTCCACGTCTTTTTTGTCCTCCTCCCCTGCTTCTTCATCCCCCCTCCTCCTCTGCCTCCTCCTCCACTACTTCTTCTTGTTGACCAATATCCAGTGCCCTCTATGTAACTAGATATCTGTAAGCCACACACACACACCGCCGCCGCAGCCACCACCACTACCACCACCACCACCACCACCACTTCCACTACCACCACCACCACCACCACCACCACCACGACTACCATCGCCTTCTACTAACACAGCCCCATTACCACCACCACCATCACCACCACCACTTCCACCACCACCACCACCACCACCACTACCACCACCACTACCATCGCCTTCTACTAATACAGCCCCATTACCACCACCACCATCACCACCACCACTTCCACCCCACCACACCCACCACACCACTACACCACCACTACCATCGCCTTCTACTAATACAGGCCCTTACCACCCACCCACCATCACCACCACCACCGCTACCACCACCACCACCACCATCACCACCACCACTACTACCACCACCATCGCCACTGCTAACGCAGCCCCATTACCACCACCACCATCACCACCACCACCGCTACCACCACCACCACCACCATCACCACCACTACTACCACCACCATCACCACCACCACCATCGTCACTACTAACAGAGCCTCCCCACCACCACCACTGCTACCCCATCACCATCAATTCTATCACTACTACGGCTACTACCATCACCATCACCACCCTCGTCACCTGTGGCACTAATACCCCCCCACCACCACCACCTTCACCACCTGCCGTGGTGCTGATAATTGTGGTGATGGTGGTGGTCGTGGCGGTGTCGGTGGTCATGATGGCGACGACGGTAGTAGCGTTGACCGTGATGGTGGTGGTGGTGGTGGTGGTGGTGGTGGTGGTAGTGGTGTGCTAAACCCAATCCAATCAACAAATGGCTCTTCTTTCAGACTAATTAACGAGTAATTAACGAAATAACAATAAACCAATCACGGTACGTCGTTTCTCGGGTTAATATTTATTTCTAAACCAGCGGCTTTTTTCCTCATCACGTGACTCAATTGCTCTCCACGAATTGGCTTCTACTGTCACGTGACGATACAGCTCCTCCATAAATTGACTTCTACGATGACGTATCGAAACTACTCATCGCCAATTGGTTTGTGTTGTCACGTGGCTCTACCATGCTCTTCACAAAATGACTTTTATTATCACGTGTTCTCTCAATTTCTCTTCGCCAATTGGTTCCTGTCATCACGTGGCTAAAATTATTCATCCCCCTATCGGCTTTTTTTTTTATTCTCACGAATCTTCTTCAACCGCCCTTTGGTCAAATAATAGCTTTTATTGTCATACATGACTTTCTCCCCCCCCCCAATCCATCCGAGCCCACCCTAACCAACATCCCCCCCAACGCAGTCAAGAAACCTCTCATTGTCACGTGACTACATTCCTCCTGGGCCCAATTGGACGCTTCATTGTCTGTCAGTCGCGCCCCCCGTCTCTTTCTTCCTCCACCTCCCATCCTACACATTCAATCCATCCCCAACAGGCGCATAGCACCCCTCCACTTACGCCCACCCTTCCCGACACACCCAAGATTGTTATTTATATATTTTTTTATTACTTATTGATTTTGTGTCGGTTTTTTTCATTTTTTTTTAAAAAAGGCATTTTGTAGTTATTTTTTTTTTTTTGGTTTCAGAATTTGTCCCTTCCAGCAAACAGCACTACTGCTGCTGCCGCTACTACTGCTGCTGCTTATGCTACTTCGAGCACAAGGGTGACTAACATGAAGCGGATGACAATGATGATGATGATGATGATGATGATGATGATGATGATGATGATGACGACGACGACGACGATGATAATGATGATGATGATGATGATGATGATGATGATGATGATGATGATGGCGATGATGGCGAAGCTGATGACGCTCACGATATTGATGACAACAACGACGCCGACGCCGATGCTGACGACGATGGCGACCGTGAAGAGAATGATGATGATGAAAACGCTGATGAAAACGATGATGATGATGATGATGATGATGATGATGATGATGATGATGATGATGATGATGATGAAAATGGTGATGAAGATGATGATGAAGATGACGATGATGATGATGATGATGATGACTGAAGAGAAGCCAGCAGGCAGCTTACAACACCATTAGTGAGCAGCCAATCAGATTAGGAACCGAGCGGTTTCACCTGGCTGACTCTCAAATTACCATCACCACGATCCACTCTCCTCTCGCCAATCCGCCACCAACACCACCGTCACCACTACCAACCGCCATAGCCATCACCAAAAACACCATCACCACCACCACCACCAACAACAACAAAAACACCAGCATCACCCCCACCACTACCACCACCAACATCACCACCACCACCACTACCGCCACCACCACCACCACTACCGCGACCATGACCACCTCTACCACTAGCACAGCCACAATACCAGTATTACCACCACCAGGAACACCACCATTGCTGTCTGCACAACTACTACAACTGTCACCACCACTACCACCACCACAACCACAATTTCCACCATCACCTCTTCCGCCACCACAACCACCACCATTACAAATACCACCACCATCTCTACCACCACTACCACCACCACCACATGCTCCACCTCACTTCTACCACCACCACCTCCACCACCACCACCACTATCACCATCACCACCACAAGCTCCACCATCACCTCTACCGCCACCACAACCACCACCACTACAAATACCACCACCACCACCGCCACCACTACAAATACTACCACCACTACCAGTACCACACCCACCCCACCTCCAGCACCACTGTGCCAGGCAAGACAAGCCATTCGCCTTTTTCTGACAACAAATAAAGCTCGGGAATAAAATGGTTTTATGACTTTTTTATTACAAAACACATTTTAATTCATTCATACGACGGGATGGGGGTTTGCATATCTGTGTGTGTATGTGTGTTTGTGTGTGTGTGTGTGTGCACCGTAATGAGTTCGTAAGGGGGCGGCGACGAATGGATGGGTGACTCTTCTTGCCGCCAACCACCCCATTGTCACCCGCCCTCTGCGATTTCAACATTTCATTATTGAAGGCAGATGAGGCGGGTTACACAGTCAGTGACTGCCCAACCGGGTGAGACGAGGAAGGAAAGCGAGGAAGGCGAGGTGAAGCGAGGCGAGGCGAGGCGGCGCGGGGCGGCACGGGGCGGGTTGAGTGTTGGGGACGAGCAGCACACGCAATAGTGGGTCAGGGAGGGGAATGTGGCTGGGACCCAAAATAACCGTGGTGGTGGTGGTGGTGGTGGTGGTGGTAGTCATGGGGGATCGGAGTGGGGGTGGAGATGGGGGTGGTGGTCTTGAGTGATTAAGGGTGGAACTGAAAGTGGCCAGTGAATAAACCAGAAATCATATAATGTTATAGTTGCGGGCCGCAATTGGTGCACGGTGAATATTACTGTTTTCTGATTGGTAAAGAGCGAGAGAGGGAGACAGGAGGGGAGAGGTAACGAGAGAGATAGAGGTAAAGAGTGAGAGAAAGTGAGAGAGAAGGAGAAAGATAAAGAGAAAGAAAAAATGAGCGAAAAAGAGAGGCGCAGGAGTGGCTGTGTGGTAAGTAGCTTGTTTACCAACCACATGGTTCCGGGTTCAGTCCCACTGCGTGGCACCTTGGGCAAGTGTCTTCTACTATAGCCTCGGGCCGACCAAAGCCTTGTGAGTGGATTTCGTAGACGGAAACTGAAAGAAGCCCGTCGTATATATGTATATATATATGCGTGTGTGTGTGTTTGTGCGTCTGTGTTTGTTCCCCTAGCATTGCTTGACAACCGATGCTGGTGTGTTTATGTCCCCGTTACTTAGCGGTTCAGCAAAAGAGACCGATAGAATAAGTACTGGGCTTACAAAAGAATAAGTCTCGGGGTCGAGTTGCTCGATTAAAGGCGGTGCTCCAGCATGGCCGCAGTCAAATGACTGAAACAAGTAAAAGAGTAAAATAGTATAGACAGAAAGTAACAGGGAGATAGAGAGAAAGAAATAGAGAAAGATAGTGACAGAGAGAGAAATAGTGATAGCAACAGGTAGAAAGAGAGAAAGACAGAAAGAAAGATAGAGAAAGAGTAACAGGGATAGCGGGAGAGAGGAGAGAGGTAAATGGTGAGAGAAAGAGAGAGAGGAGAAAGATATAAGGAAAGAAAAAGAGAGAGAAAAATAGATATAGAAAGAGAGCAACAGGGAGAGACAGGGAGATAGGGAACAGAGAGACAAAGAAAGAAATAGAGAAATAGTAACAGGGAGAGAGAGAGAGAGAGAGAGAGAGAGGAAACAAATAGAGATAGTGGCAGAGAGAGAGAGAGAGAGAGACAGCGAGACAGTAGCAGGGAGAGTAAGAGAGAGAGGTAGGGAGAGAGAGATAAGAAGAGAGAGAGAAGTGAGTGTTTACTCGTATATTTGATTGGCTCGTGGGTGGTGGCCATAGGGGGAAACGGCCATGCACGCGCGCACATACGCATGTTTATATATAAATGATTTATTTTTTACTTGTAGCTTTTAGACTGCGGCCATGCTGGGGCACGGCCATAAAAAAATTCTGAGTCGAATGAATCGTCCGTGGTACATTTTTTTTCTTTCTAAGCCTGGTACTTAATCGGTGTCTTTTGCCGAACTGCTTAGTTGTCAGACGGTGATGGGGGACAAATACAGAGACAAGGAAACAATCACATACACACACAACACACAACACACACACACACACACACACACACGCATACATACATACACATATGCGCACACACATACACACGTACGCATACACACACACAAGCACATATACACACATGCATATATACACACGCACATATACATACACGCATATATACACACACACATACACACACGCGCAGAGGTTGGCTGCACTTTCTGAAATTGTTCAGATTTGGTGTATTGATGTATTTTTTCACGCTGTGTCTCAGAACCGAATTCACATGTTCCGGGTTCTTTTCTGTTTCCGCCTACCAATTCCACTTACATCGCTTCGGCCAACCAGGGTCCACAATGGCAGATACTTACCCAAACTTCTTCGCTACACACCCACACTTATGTATATTTAGGCGCAGGATTGGCCGTATTGTTAAGGAGCTCGCATTCCAACAACATGGTTTCGGGTTCAGTCCCACTCCGTAGCACATTCAGCAAATGCATTTTAGTGTAGCCCTTGATCGACCAATGCCTTCTTAGTAAACAAGTATATGTTTCTACGGAAACATATGTGTGGGGGGAGTATGTGTGTGTGAGTGTGTGTGTATGCATGTATATATGTATGAATATTTATACACACACACACACACACACACATATATATATATATATACATACATACACACACATATACTTACAAGGTGAGCAAAATGTGTACGTACGCCGCTATATGTATATATAAATACAAAAGAAACAGACAATAAAAACATACCGACAGATGGACGATACAAAGACGGATAGGGAAAGCAGGGCGGAATATTCATGGCGTTCTATTCATCAGTCAAGCTTCCAATCATCGTTACAGTTTCGGCCTGTTACATTTGAGACTGAGAAGCAAATCCGTGGTATTGAGCAGATTATTTGCTGTAGCCCATCTTTTATACCTATTTCTTTATTACCCACAAGGGGGTAAACATAGAGGGGACAAACAAGGACAGACATAGGTATTAAGTCGATTACATCGACCCCAGTGCGTAACTGGTAGTTAATTTATCGATCCCGAAAGGATGAAAGTCAACGTCAACCTCGGCGGAATTTGAACTCACAACTTAACGACAGACGGAATACGGCTACGCATTTCGCCTGCGTGCTAACGATTCTAACAATGTACATGATAACACTTTCAGTCAGTAAAGATGAGCCAGAGCCTGCTACTGCTTCACAGCATTTATTATTATCATCAACACGCCCCAGTGCTCTACTGGTACTTATTTTATCTATCCAGAAAGGATTAATGGCAAAGTCGACCTCGGTGGAATTTGAACTCAGAACGTAGAGACAGAAAAAATGCTGCTAAGTGTTTCATCCGATGTGCAAAGGATTCTGCCAGTTCGCTGACTCAACAATAATGATAATGGCCTCAAATTCGAGCACAATGTCAGCAATTTCATGGGACGGGGTAAGTCAACTACATCGACCCCAGTACTTAACTAGCATTCATTTTATTGAGCGCGAAATGAAGAATGCCAAAGTTGACCTCGACAGAACTTGAACTCAGAACGTAACGACGGACGAAGTGACGCTCAGCATTTTGCCCGGTATGCTAACGATTCTGCCAGCTCGTCGACTTTGCGGTTCTTTCTCTCTCCAGCCGAATTCCAGATCTTGGGCCCATGTTAAAAACAATTACTGTTATCACGGAGATAGGGTAAATGCCATCATCTATTTAGGATCTGAGTTCAAATCCCTCAGGTGTGCATATTTCTTCTAATCAATAACCACAATATTAGCTGTGAAAATATGTAGGAAGTCAAGCAGATATACATATACATACATACATATATATATATATAGGGAGAGCTAGACAGGTAGATAGATAGATAGATAAATAGATAGATAGTTAGATAGATACATGCATACAAACATAAGAAGCAGGTAGAGCAAATATAGACGATAGATAGATAAATTTACAAATAGGCAGGTAAATGTATAGATATATAAATAGATACAAACATACATACATATGTAATTACATAAGTACGTACCTACCTACCCACCTACATGTATATACTTACGTACGTTCGTATGTACAAACATACATGCATACATACATACCTATCTATATACATATATAGATAGATAAATAAATATATACATGGATAGGTATATATATATATATATATATATATATATAGACACATAAAGAGATTGATAGATAGAAAGGTAAATAGTAAAATGGGGTATTGTTGAAATTCGAACCAGCTGTGTTTAGATCTTGAAACGGATTCCGTTAAACGCTAAGCCGATAATCCATAATCCGTCAATGGCTTAAAGGAGTTTTGTTAGTGGGGGGCGGAACAACGGGAAAATATTCTGATAATCGCAATGAAATGTAATTTATAAGGAATATAAAAGAAAAGCGAAATAACGCGAAACAAAAGGATACATAATTGAAGCAAAATGGCTGCCGGCGATAAATCATGCAATCAAAATGGCGTTTCAATTAAAGAATGTTTTCTCAGTTAAACTAATTAGCGATGATAGCAACAACAACAACAACGATGAGGACGATGGCGACGACGAGAATAAAATCAACAATAACGGTAAGTAACAACTTTAGTAACAACAACAAGTGCAATAACTATAATAACGAAAATAAGGACGATAATGGCGATGAAGACGATAATTGCGATGGCATCGACGCAGAGAATACTGACGACTTGAATAACAATATCAACAACAACAGCATAAATAACAACAACTACAATAATAGCAACAATCAAGGCAACTGCAACAGCAACACCAACAAGAGCAATAACAACAACAACAATGAGTAGGAGAACGTCCGAAGAAGAAGAAGAAAAAGAAGAAGAAGAAGAAGAAGAAGAATAAAAGAAGAAGAAGGGGAGGAGGAGGAGGCAGAGAAGAAGAAGGAGAAGAGGAAGAAGAAGGAGAAGAAGAAGAAGAGAATAAAAGAAGAAGAAGGGGGAGGAGGAGGAGGCAGAGAAGAAGAAGGAGAAGAAGAAGAAGAGAATAAAAGAAGAAGAAGGGGGTGGAGGAGGAGGCAGAGAAGAAGAAGGAGAAGAGGAAGAAGAAGGAGAAAAGTAGAAGATGATGATGATGATGAAAAAGAAGGAGAAGGAGAAGAAGAACAACAACAGGACTAAGAAGAAGACAAAGAAGACGAAGAACAACAACAAAACGAAGAAGAAGAAGAACAACAACAACAACAACAGCAACAACAACAACAACAACAACAACCGTAACTATAATATGAACAACTATGAAATAGTAATAACAAATCTTCAAATCAAAGCAATAAATATTAATCAGGACAACCAGAGCAGCGTCAAGATTATAATTTTCATCGTCGTCGTCGCAATCACCAGCAGCATTGTTGTCGCTGTCATCATCATCATCGTCGTAGTCGTCGTCATCGCTCTCATCGTTGTCATCATCATCATTATCATCATCATCATCATCATTATCATTGTTATCGTCGAAGTCGCCGTCAACGTCATCGTCGCCGTCAACGTCATCGTCGCCGTCAACGTCATCGTCGCCGCCGCTGTCGTCATCGTCTTTATCATCATCATCATCATCATCATCATCATCTTTGTCGCTGTCATCGTCGTCGGTGTCGTCATCATCATCGTTATCGTCGTCTTCGCCACCGTCGTCATAGTCGTCATCATTATCATCATCATCATCATCATCATATCATCATCATCTTCATCATCATCATTATCATCATCATCATCATCAACAACAATAGCAACAAAGACAACACCAAAACAACAGCATCAACTGAAGGTCTCTCATCAACAACAACAACAACAACAGCCAAAGCACCAACACCAACAACAACAGAAACAGCATTAACAAACAACAACAACAACAACAACTATTTTAAGGTCCATGAAATTTCCCTAGCGCAATGTTTACGAAAGTCCTTGACCCAAGTTAATTGATGACTTGTTGACCCCCCCCCCTCCCGGTGACATGCGGCTGTAAAGTTAGGTTTGTAATTAGCATTAACATTTGCCGGAATAAGGTAGTGAACTGCCGGAATCGGCAGCGCGTCGAACAAAATGCTTAACCGCTTTTCTTCAGGCTCTTTATGTTCTGAGTTCCAATCCTGCCAAAGTCGACTTTATCCTTTAATACTTAGTACTGGGATAGATGGCATCCACTTGCCCACCCACCTCAAAACCACTTGCCTTGTGCTATAATAAGAAGGAACTATTATTATTATTATTATTATTATTATTATTATTATTATTATTATTAATTTTATTATTATTATTGGGCCTACAGCCCTTGTAAATGAGCCTACTCTGAACATTCGCTTATAAATCGGAAGAGTTGTGAATGAGAGGCACCCAGAACTATGTGGTTAGGAAGCAAGCTCCGTATCACACAGCCATGTCTGTATCTACATACATGCATACATACATATATATACGACGAGCTTCTTTCAGTTTCCGTCAACCAAATCCACTCACAAGGCTTTGGTCAGCTCGAGGCTATGGTAAAAGACTCTTGCTCAAGGTTTCATGCAGTGGGACTGAACTCAGAACCATATGGTTAAGAAGCAAGCTTCTTATTACACAGTCATGCCTGTTCCCACATACACACATCCTGGGACCCCCTTCGGTCACGACACTGACCATGGGCTTGCACCTAGAAAGTTACCCTCCTAGTCACAAGACTGGGCAAGGTAGTTTATGGAAGACCAGCAGTCGCCCATGCATACCGGCCTCCCCTCTCCACGCCACCAGTGTTATCCAAGGGAAAGGCAAAAGGGCCGATACAGCTTGGCACCCGTGACTTCGCAACTCATTTCTACAACTGAGCGAACTGGAGCAACGTGAAATAAAGTGTCTTGCTCAAGATCACAACACGCAGCCCGGTCCGGGATTCGAGCTCACAACCTCACGATCGTAAGCTCGACGCTCTAACCACTGAGCCATGCGCCTTCACTATATACATACATACATTAATATATATACGACGAGCTTCTTTCAGTTTCCTTCAACCAAATCCACTCACAAGGCTTTGGTCAGCTCGAGGCTATGGTAAAAGACTCTTGCCCAAGGTTTCATGCAGTGGGACTGAACCCAACGACGTGGATGACAAGTAAATTCCTCACCACACAGCCACGCCTGAACCTATTAAAATGAAAACAACAGTAGCATTAACAACAACAACATTGATAATAAAAGCCATAACTATTTTACAACAGAAAGAAGCCAACATCAACACCAATGACAAAAAACAATTGAAATAACAACAGCAATCGCTACAAGAACAACAACAGCTGCAACAACAACAACAACAACAACAACAACAACAACAACAACAACAAAAAAAAGCAACAACTTCAGCGTCAGTAATAACAGTGGCACTCAAAGCAACAGAGGAAATTAGCGAAACGTTTATAATTTCCTCATGAAAAATCCTCAAGGCACGTCAAACTGATTTTGGCGGCCATTTTCACAGTTTCGTTCATTGTGAAATTTACCCATTAATTCTATTTGCGTTCGTTTCCTGGCAAGTTTTTCAAACACGTATCATTTCTCTGTTTACATTCGGTACCCTTAGGCAAGTTTTTCTATCCCCTATATTGCATTGTTTACCTTCAGTTTCTTTCATTCAATTTTAAATTAACAAAGTTATGGTTTTCTTTCTTTCTTTATATTTTATTTTTAATTTCATTAAAAAAAAATTTTTGTCGTTGTTTTTCGCTAGATACAAATCTGTTTATATTTATATATTTTTTTAGAATTTTCTATTAATTTTCTATCGAAAGGGAGCACCGATAGCTTTAAGATCAATAGAATCGATATTTAGATATTGTTGTTGTTGTTGCTACTTAGCCACAGTTCGATACCGTGAACGTGCATACGTATAATTACATCATGCATTATCTCATATGTCCTTCCGTTTTCTTTAAAGATTGAAGGGTTTGAGCCGAGAGAGATATCACTATTGTTTTCGGTCAGGCGACCGTTCGTGTTAAAACAGCAGTTCTCGTATAATTCCCCGAATTAAGCAACATCAAGGCTATTTCTCTGCTAGGAGGAAGAAGAAAGATGTGAGGATTTAAGCAGCGCCCTTCATCAAATTTAGAAAATTATTTCAATAAACATTATGAGACATAAGCTAGAAAACAGTCAAAGATTTTTATCAAAATCACATCATGTTGTCTTCAAAATGAAAAGAAGTACAGTATAAGTTGAATTGGTACGACTGGTTTAGCTGATGACGACTAATTGGCTGAAACGTGTCTATAGTTGTCACCCGGATGCCAAACAAATATCATAGTTTTCTTCCCCAAAACAACGGAAATTTACTTTCAGAAATAAATTAACTTCTTGAAATTATCTCCCACTTTTTAAAGTCTGATGGTGGTGGTGGTGGTAGTAGTGTAGATGAGGATGGTGGTTGTATTAGTGATAAAGATTGTGGTGGAGGAGGTGGGGATGCTGATTGATGCTGGTGGTGTTGCTTAAACGGTATGACAAAATTTTAAGGCGGCGAGCTGGCAGAATCGTCAGCACGCCGGGCGAATTGCGTAGCCGTATTTCGTCTGCTGTTACGTCCTGAGTTCAAATTCCGCCGAGGTAGACTTTGCCTTTCATCCTTTCGGGGTCAATAAATTAAGTACCAGTTACGCACTGGGGTCGATGTAATCGGCTTGATCCGTTTGCCTGTCCTTGTTTGTCCTCTCTATGTTTGGCCCCTTGTGGGTAGTAAAGAAGTGGGTATGACAAGGTGTGGCTGTGTGGTAAGAAGTTTGCGTTCCAACCACATGGTTCCGGGTTCAGTTTCACTGCGTGATACCTTGGGCAAGTGTTTACTTCTAAAGCCTCGGGCCAACCGAAGATTTGTGAGTGGATCTTGTAGACGGAAACTGAATGAAGCCGGTCGTATATATATATATATATAGTGTGTGTGTGTGTGTGTATATATATATATGCGTCTGTGTGCGTGCGTGTGTATGTATGTGTGTGTCTGTGTTTGTCACACACTACTGTTTGACAACCGGCGTTAGTGTGTTTATGACCCCGAAACTTAGAGGTTCGGTAAAAGATCACGATAGAATAAGCCCCACGCTTCAAAACGTACTGGAGTCAATTCGTTCGACTGAAATTCTTGAAGACGGTACTTATATATATACGACAGGCTTCTCTCAGTTTCTGTCTACCAAATCCACTCACAAGGCTTTGGTCGACTTGAGGCACAAAGTGCCATGCAGTGGGACTGATCCCCGAACAGTTTGGTTAGTAAGCAAGCTTCTTACCACACAGCCACACCACCGCCTAGCTTCTTATCATATAACCACACCTGTGTGTGTGTGTGTGTATATAGTCATCTATATATCTGCGATCTATGCACCATCTGTGGATCTGTTCTCAAAACAGCTGTAGGGCACTTTCTACATACCTTCTTCATTCCTTCGTTTTGGGGGTTAATTCGAATCGAAGTCGAATTTATAGATTTGAACATGAAGCTCAAGGTTCTGTGAAGAACCAAGCCATAATTCCAATGTGTTGCGTCTTTTTCATTGAACAAGTACTATGTGTGTGTGTTTGTATGTATGTGTGCGTGTATGTATGTATGTGCGTATGTATGCATGTATATATATATATATACATACATATATATATGTACACATATATATACATATATATATGTATATAGATACATATATATATATATATATATGTATTTATGTATATATACATACATATATATATGTACACATATATATATACATATATATATATATGTATATAGATACATATATATATATATAGATATATATATATATATATATATACATGCATATACATATATATATATATATGTATGTTATGTATGTATGTACGTATGTATATATATGTATATAGACGTATACAAATACATACATATGTGTATTGTGTGTGTGTGTTATGTTTGTTTGTGAGCGCGCCTTTGTTCACTGTAGGTGATTCATTCCCTTGTTTCGTTGCTAATCAGAGTTTCACACTTAATCCGATCTTTCAACCAACCACAAAACATACAATTTACTCCTTACACCACATTCTTTCGTCATCTTTTGTTCCTATTCTAGTTTTCTAATATTGATTTCTTTTCATAATTTTTCGTCAATTGATTTTTTTTTCCTTTTGTATTTCTTGATCTCTTCACTTTTCGTTTCCTTGTTGTCATTGTAACTTCTTGCATTCTTGAATTTTTAACAATGTTTTATTATCGTTGTTGTTGTTGTTGTCGTCGTCGTTGTTGTTGTTGTTGTTGTTGGTGGTGGTGGTGGTGGTAGTTTTGTCATTGTCGCTGTTGGTGTTGTCGTCTGTTATACTTTTGTTGTTGGTAATGTTGTTGCATTTATTGTTGCTATTTTTGTCCCCGTTGTTGTTCCTACCATCGTCGCAGTTCGTTTATGATTATATATATGCTTGTTTACCATTTTCTTTTTATTGCTGTTTATATCGCTAGTGCTATTGTTGTTGCTAATGTTATTGCTACTATAATTACTGTTATTGGCGCTGTTTGTATAAGCTTATTTTGCTAATTTTTCCATTTTCTTCTATATTTGTCATCGTTTTGTTGTTATAGTTATTATTATTATTATTATTATTATTATTATTATTATTAGTAGTATTAGTATTAGTAGTAGTAGTAGTAGTAGTAGTAGTAGTAGTAGTAGTAGTAGTAGTAAAGAAAACATTCTCATTATGGTTACTAATATTATTGTGGTTATTGTTTACTTCTTGCTGTTGTCATTATTATTGTCCCTATTATTATTCTTATAGTCATTATTACTATTTGTTTTATTATTATTATTATTGTTATTATTATTATCATTATTATTATTATTATTATTATATCATCAAACATCACCATCATTATTATATTATTATTATTATTATATATTATTATTGTTGTTGTTATTATTATTATTATTATTATTATTACTATTATATATTATATTATTGTTATTAGTAGTAGTAGTAGTAGTAGTAGTAGTAGTAATACTGTTTTTGGTATTGTTATTATTGCTGTTGCTATTGTTCCCCTTCTTCCTACAATTATTGATATTAGTAGCACAATTATCACTATTATTATTATTATTATTATTATTATTCTTACTATTGTTAGCATCATTATGACCAATAGTATTATTAATCGTATATTTTGCACTATACATTATTATTTTTAGTGCTATCATTATTATTAGTAGTAGTTATATTTATATAATTTTATAAGTACTTTTCTTGTTATCATTATTGTTACCGTTATTATTTTTCCACTTGTTAGTATTAGTCGTGTTCCTATTGTTATCATTTGTACTAATATTGTTAGCCTTATTATTGTTATCACAGTTATTACGAGTGATATTATTATCGCCTACATCATCATCATCATCATTATTATTATTATCATTATTATTATTATTATTATTATTATTATTATTATTATTATTATTATTATTATTATTATTATTATTACTCTTGTTGTTGTTGTTATTGTTGTTGTTTGCTTGTTTGCTCGTATCTGTGTCGCAATGTTTTTTTTTTTGCGTTGCATTCCTTAGAATTCTATGAAATTCTGGTGACAACTATTGCAGCTTTTGTCAACTGTTTAATACAGAAAGCCAAGAAGAAACTAAAATAACCAATTTGAAAAGATGACGTATATATACACACACACACACACACCACACACACACACATATATATATATATATAATCACACATATATATATATGTACATATATATAATATAACACATGCACATATATATATGTATAAACACACGTATATATAAAATTATACATATATACACACATATTTATATGTGTGTGTGTGTGCGTGTGCGGCAGGGGGGTATATGTATATACCTTTAGAAAATTAGCCTTTCTTGTAATCAGAAAAATTACGCACACATATACACACACGTACACAAAAATACAGACATATATATATGTGTGT
>NC_043020.1:4870208-4887708 GCF_006345805.1 Octopus sinensis | reverse complement strand
GTTGGAGGAGAGTGATATACTGATGAGGTTAAAAGAACAAGAACTTGTTTGGTATCGCACTGGAAGTCTCTCTCCATATAAACCCTAACATCTGAAAACATCCTTGACCTCATCTCCCAATCAAATGAGTCCGAGCTGCAAGCGATGGTGGAAGGTTGAAAACCTAGATACCACTCAAACTTCTGAAAGCCTTCTGTATACATAAGCTAAGGAAGAAAGAGGAGAGGAGAAGTGGCCAAGAATAGCAATAAAACAATACAAAAATAGAAAAGATAAACTACAACAGAACACTAACTACATCGTCAGCAACAGTAGTGGAGGCGCAATGGCCCAGTGGTTAGTGCAGCGGACTCGCGGTCGGAGGATCGCGGTTTCGATTCCCAGACCAGGCGTTGTGTGTGTTTATTGAGCGAAAATACCTAAGGCTCCGGTAGGGGGTGGTGGCGACCCCTGTTGTACTCTTTCGCTCCAACTTTCTCTCACTCTTTCTTCCTGTTTCTTGTCCCCGACTTCCTACGCAACCGCTGAGCCTGGATGCGCATTCATCCATCCGTCGATGCTCTCGGTGTCGGGGGTTGACCTGCTTTCTCTTCTGCGGGTCTTACGAATAGCAAAGGACCACGCTTCGGACTTCTCCCATCTTGCGAGCTCTGGGACGAAGACCGCTTCGCTCAACAGCAACAGCATCAACAACAGTAACCGCCACTAAACTTCCCCGCTTCTCTCTGGAAAGAAACACCTGTGTTCATTCCTGCAGAGGGGTGAGTCTCATTCAGACGTAAAGATGCTCAAGCCACATCGTAAGGTTCACATTTCTTCACGCATGTCTTAAGGGCTCCAGCCATCTTACTTTAAGGATTGACTCAATTATTTGTTAGTAAATCCGAACCTGCTTATAGAAGCCCATCACACAGGGCTTCAATTGTGATTTAAAAGGGCAGACCTTATCGTACCCATAATCATGTTGATTCTACCCAAAGTTTACCTAAATGCTGACTGCTTATTCTATCAGTTCCATTTTACCGAACGGCTAGTTTACGGGGACGTAAACAAACTGACACCGGCTATCAAGTGATAGTGGGGCACAAACAGAGGCACAGACACACACAAACACACATACGCACATATATGTATTATGTATATGTCTGCATTCGTGTGTGTGTGTGTGTATGTGGGTGTAAAAACTTAATATAAGCAGCTAAGCGCAATGCGATACCATAATGGAAAAATTTAATTGGTATTAAATGTGCCAACCAGTTTTGGTTTGTTACGTATAGTTTTTCCTATTTCCGTAGGCTTCGTCAGTAAGGGCCGCTCGCTCGACAGATGTCGGGTAATTCCGTCTGTCAGCATATATATATTTACCATAGAAATCAATGTATGTATGTATGTATGTATGTATGTATGTATGTATGTATGTATGTATGTATGTATATATATATATTATATATATATATATATATATATATATATATATTCATATACATATATATATATTTATATATACATATACATATACATACACACACACACACACACACACACACACACACACCACACATATATATATATATCGATGGGCTTCTTTCAGTTTCCGTCTACCAATTTCACTTACATGCTTTTTGTCGGCCTTTGGCTATAGTAGAAGGTACTTGCTCAAGGTGCAACGCAGTGGGACTGAACCTGGAACTATGTGGTTGGAAAGGAAACTACTTACCACATAGCGACACCTGCGCCTACACGATGCAGATGAAAAGTGAGGGAAAGAAAGAAAGAAGGAAAGAAAGAGAAAGAAATGGAAAGAGGGAGAGAGACGGAGGGGATAAGGAGAAAGAGATAGAGGAAGAGGAGAGATAGAGAAGAGGAGATAGTAAAGGAGTGGGAGAGAGAAGGAGAAGGAGAAGGAGAAAGGGGGAAGCAGGGAAAATGAGAAAGTATGAAAGAGAAAGAGCGGGAAACAGAGAGAGGGGAGATATGAAGAGAAAGACGAAAATTAAGAGGAAGAGATAGAGGAAAAGAAAGGGAGAGAGAGAGAGAGAATATCAGAGAGACAAGGTAGAAAGGGGAAAGAGAGAGAGCGAGAGAGAAATGTAGAGAGAGAGGAGAGAGAGAGGGAAGGCGGGAGAGAAGCATAGAAGGAAGAGCAGGAAAGTAGGAAAGAGAGAGAGAGAGAGACAGACAGACAGACAGACAGACAGATTGAAAGATGGTGGGGGAGAGAAGGCGAGAGAAGAGAGAGGGGTAGGGCGAGGAAGGAGAGAAGGGGAAGATTGGATAATGGGAAAACGCGAAAGATGGTGAGAGAATGTGCGAGGTCAAATCAATGGAATTCTAGCGAATATGAAAGATGGATTGAAAAACTTGGAATGAAAGTTAGTGGAATTAATATTGAGGGGAAAGCAGGAGGTGGGTGGGTGGGTGGAATTGTGATGGAGAAGGAGAGTAAGGAGAGGTTGGAGGGAAGAGAAACTGGAGAGAAAGTTGAGAGACGGAAATGGAAGTCAAAAATTGAAAATTTGACCGAAGCAGACGATCGAGAGTATCACGCGAAAGGAGATGAATGGTAGATAGATGGATAGATAGATAGATAGAGAGAGAGAGAGAGAGAGAAGAGGGAGAGGTAAAGTTAGAGGAATAGACTTGGTGAAAGAAGAGATGATCTCTCTCTCTCTATCTCAATCTCCCTCTCTCTCCATCTACCTATCTATTCTATCTATCTATCTATCTATATCTATCTATTATATATCCTCTATCTATCTATCTATCCTCTATCTTCTCTTCTCTCTCTAATATATATATATATATATTATCTATATATATACAGAGAGAGAGAGAAGAGAGGAGCGAGAGAGAGAGAGAGATGAACAGATAGATATAATCATATTAGGCGAGGAAGTTGAGCAAATGGAGAAGAAGAAGAAGAGAAGAAGAAGAAGAAGAAGAAGAAGAAGAAGAAGAAGAAGAAGAAGAAGAGCAACAACAACAACAACAACAACAATGGCAGGAGAAGAAGAAGATAAAAACTATAAACAAAAAGACAAGAAGAAACACACAAGAAAAAAGAAAATTTATAAAACGTTATAAAAACAAATGCAGTGGTTTCAGAAGAGAAAGAAATGATTGAAGCAGACGACAGAGATTGCAAGAATTCTGGCAAGAATCGGAATGCAATAAAATTATTTGCGATGGATGGTTTGGTTGGATAGGTTAAGAAGAAGAGAGGGGAAGAGAAAGGAATGTAATAAAGCTAAAATATATAGAAAATGTCGGAAAAGAAAATGGCGGGCGTGGCGGCGATTGTTGTCGGTGAAGATAAAGGGGCGATTTAAGGACATAACAATATAGCTGATTGTGTGTTGTATGACATGTTTGGGTAATCATATCGTAGTACTCAGGTGATTGGTCTGATGACGGAAAAAGGGCTGTATGTTGATGGAGGAGGTGGTGTGAGATGTTGGGTGTAAGAAAGGTGCATCGAGAGTAGATAAACGGTGGAGGGTGGAGGGGGTGGAGGGGGTGGAGGGGGGAGGGGGGTAGGAAAGGGAGTAAAAGAGATAGGTGGGGACGGGGGTGGGATGTGAGGTGGTTGTAGGGGGCGGGGGGATTGTGGAGGTGGGTGGGAAGGAGGTGGAGAGAGAAAGAGTGAAAGTGTGTTGGACGGTTGAAAAGAGACGGGAGAGTGATGAAGGAGAGAGAGAGAGAGAGCGTTACGAAGAGAGAGTTAGGGAGAGAGAGGGAGAGAAAGTGAGTGTGAGAAGAAAGGTGATGGAGGGAGAGTGTGAAACAGACATTGAGCGTAGAGGATAGGTTGAGTGTGGGAGAGAAATTGAGTGTCCGAAAGAGAATGAGTGTGGGACAGAGACTGCAAGAAGGAAATTGAGTGAAAAAGCGATATTCATTCTTTTTTCTACTCTAGGTACAAGGCCCGAAACTTTTGGGGAGGGTCCAGTCAATTAGATCGACCCCAGTACACAGCCGGTACTTAATTTATAGACCCCCGAAAGGATGAAAGGCGACGTCGACCTCGGCGGAATTTGAACTCAGAACGTAGCGGCAGACGAAATACCTATTTCTTTACTATCCACAAGGGGCTAAACAGAAAGGGGACAAACAAGGACAGATAAACGGATGAAGTCGATTACCTCGACCCCAGTGCGTAACTGGTACTTAATTTATCGACCCTCGAAAGGATGAAAGGCAAAGTCGACCTCGGCGGAATTTGAACTCAGAACGTAACAACAGACGAAATACGGCTACGCATTTCGCTCGGCGTGCTAACAATTCTACCAGTTCTGAAGAGTAGTGGTGTTGGAGTAAGATACGAGGAGAGGGAGTTGAAGAGAGCGAGAGGGAAAGAGTGAGAGGTATTGAGAGTGAAAGATATAGTGAAAAAGATCCAGAGTATAATGGTGATTGAGGGAGATAGATAGATAGATAGATAGATAGATAGATAGATAGATAGATAGATAGAAAGATAGATAGATAGATAGATAGATAGATAGATAGATAGATAGATAGATAGATAGATAGAAATAAAGAAAGAAAGATAGATAGATAGATAGATAGATAGATAGATAGATAGATAGATAGATAGATAGATAGATAGATAGATAGATAGGCACTCAGGAATGGGTGTGTGGTAGAGAAGCTTGCTACCCAATCATGTGGTTTCAGGTTCAGTCCAACTGCGTAGCACCTTGGTCAAGTTCCTTCTGCTATAGCACTTGGCCGACCAAAGACTTGTCATTGAATTTGGTAGATGGACCGTCGTATACATACGTGCATATATGTGTGTGAGTGTATGTACGTTGTATGTTGTATGAATGTATATATATATGTATAATGCTCGTAGCTTAGTTTTTCTTTGGGGCTGGCCAGATCGGAGCAATCTCAAGATTAATCAGCAGAAATTGCGAGGATGATCCGGTTTTTGACTGAAGATTAGAGGCTTCGAATGACCCGTCCGTTTTTTGTATCGTCTATTTGAATGTTTTGCGTTCTTGTCCCATTTTGTATTTTTATATATATATTTTTTTATACATATATATATATATAATATGATATATATTATACAGTAATCCCTCGCCCATAATCGCAGTTCACCTATCGCGGGGGAATTTGGGACGTAACAACCGTGATACGCGAGGATTACTACAACACACACACACACACACATATCTATCTATCTATCTATCTATCTATCTATCTATCTATCTATCTATCTATCTATCTATCTATATAATATATATTATAATAATATATATATATATATTATAATATATATATAACGGGAAGCTTTATGATAAACAAAAGTCGAATGAAGGGGGGTGGAAAACAAACGAACAATATAATAATATATATATATATATTATATATATATATATATTTTTAATCCAAACGGGAAAACAAAAAAACAAAACAATGGAACAATTACGGAACCAATACAGTATTATATAATAGGCGCGAGGAAATGGAGCAAAATGGGACAAAGTGCAAAACATTCAGAGACGACACAAAAAACACGGACGGGTCATTCGAAGCCCCCAATCCCGGAAAATCCTCGCACCCTCGGATTTTGCATCAATTCAGATGTAAATAGTTTATTATTAAATATAATAATATAAATTATTTACATGTTTTCAGGTTACGAAACAATTTGTCGTGATATTGGAATTTTCTTATTGTTACACAAAATTTCACCCAAGTATCTCTCTGTCATGTATGACTTCACATACACACATCTATCTATATACATTCATTCATTCATTTTATCTTTTACTTGCTTCTGTGACTCTTTCACTGCGACCAAACTAGAGAGACACCTTGAATAATTTTGAGTCGAATGAATAGAACCCGGACATTTCTTAAAGCCTGTTGCTTATTCTGTCGAGCTCTCTGGCCAAACCGCTTGGTTACACACACATAAACACATATATATATAAATGTATATGACGGACTTCTTTCAGTTTCCGTCTACGAGATCTACGCACAAATCTTTGGTCGGCCCGAGTCTACCGTAGAAAAGAATTGGCCAATGCGCCACGCAGTAGAGGGTGAACCCGGAACAATGCGGTTGTGAAGCAAGATTCTTACAACATAGCCACTCCACACACACACACACACACACACACACATTGGCGTAGGAGTGGCTGTATGGTAGCTTGCTTCCCAACCACATGCTTCCGGGTTCAGTCCCACTGCGTGGCACCTTGAGCAAGTGTCTTCTACTATAGCCTCGGGCCGACCAAAGCCTTGTGAGTGGATTTGGTAGATGGAAACTGAAAGAAGACTGCCATTATATATATATATGTGTGGGTGTGTGTTTGTGTTTGTGTTTGTGTGTTTTTTGTGGTGTGTGTGTGTGTGTTGTTTGTGTGTGTGTGTTGTGTGGTGTTTTGTGTGTGTGTGTTTGTGTGTGTGTGTGGGTGTGTGTTTGTGTGTGTGTGTGTGTGTGTTGTGTGTGTTTGTGTGTGTGTGTTGTGGTGGTGTGTGTGTGGTTTGTGTGTGTGTGTGTGTGTGTGTGTTTGTGTGTGTGTGTTTGTGTGTGTGTGTGTGTTTGTGTGTGTGTGTGTGTTTTGTGCTCCCCCCCAACATCACTTGACAACCGATGCTGGTGTGTTTACGTCCCCGTAACCTAGCGGTTCGGCAAAAGAGACCGATAGAATAAGGTACCAGTGCTGGGGTCGATTTGTTCGACTAAAGGCGGTGCTCCAGCATGGCCGCAGTCAAATGACTGAAACAAGTAAAAAGAATAAAAAAATTAAAGAATATATATACACATTTCTTTTTACTTGTTTCAGTCATTTGACTGCGGCCATGCTGGAGCACCGCCTTTCAGTCGAACAAATCGACCCCAGCACTGGTACCTTATTCTATCGGTCTCTTTTGCCGAACCGCTAGGTTACGGGGACGTAAACGCACCGGCATCGGTTGTCAAGCGATGTTGGCGGAAGCACAAACACACACATACATATACGTATATATACATATATACATACAGAAAGTTAGAGAAAGAGAGAGAGAGAGAGAAAGAGGGAGAAAGTGAGCGATAGAGAGAGATAGAGGAAAGAGGGAGAAAGTGAGCGATAGAGAGAGATAGAGAGAAAGAAAGACAAGGATCTATTCATATGGGTATACGTATGTATGTATATACGTCTGTGTGTGTGTCTGAATATGTGTGAATGAATATATAGCGAGAGAGAGAGAGAATGAGAAAGTAAGAGGGAGCGAGGGAGGGAAGAATAAATAGAAGAAGAAGAAGAGGTGGAGGAGGAGGAGGAGGGGGAGGAAGAGGAGGAAGAAGAAAACGTCAACAGCAACAACAAGAATGAAGATTAGGGGCAGAAATACCAATCGTGTGATGAGGAATGAAGGCGCAGAAGAGGCACGAGTGAAAGTGACGGCGGGGTGCGAAGTCAGTGTGGGTGGCCATGGTGAGTGATTGTAGTATTAGTGGTTGTAGTGGTGGTGATGACAGTGGCGGTGGTGGTGGAGGTACTGGTGAGGGGATTTCAGTGGTTGTGGTGCTAGTTTTAGTGGCAATGATTGCGGCGGTTGTGTTGGTGGTAGTGTTGTTGTTGGTGGTGGTGGTTGTAGTGTAGTGGTGGTGGTGGTGGTGCTGGTGGTGATGTGATGGTTGGGGTTGTTGTGGATCGCTTGTAGTGGTAGCGGTGTTGGTGGGGTATGGTTGTGGGGTGAGGTTTGGTGGTTCTTGTGGTGCTGATGGTAGTGATGTTGGAGATAGTGATAGTGGTGGTAATGGTGGTAGTAGTGGTGGTGATGGTAGTGTAGTGGTGGTGGTGATGGTGGTGTAGTGGTGGTGGTGGTGGTATAGGGTGTGGCACTGGAAGTAAAGGATGGTGATAAGGAAGAATGGCAAGAAGGGTAGCGTGATTCGGTTGTAGTAATGGTGGTGGTGGTGGTGGTGGTGGGTTTGGTGGTGGTTGTGGTTGTGGTACTGGTGGTGCGGACGACGGCGCAGGTCGAGTTTTTAATCCGGGCCAACTCACTAATTCCTTTTAACGAGATTTGACAAGATGGCGTTGTATTCTCTTCATTTGTACAAACATTTGAATCGAAACGTCGAAACACGGGCTAAAAGAGCGAGCGAACGAACGCGCGAGTGCCTGGAGGTTGGAGGTGGGCGATGTAGAGCAGGAAAGCGGGATGACGATGGTGGTGGCGGCGGCGGCGGTGTCGATGATTGGTAGGGCGGCGGGGTGGTTTGTCAGGGTGGCTGGTAGTGGTACGAATTGTACAATGTTATACCAACTAAGCCATCAACCGATACCACTACCATCGTCCTCAGCGCCGCCATCGCTGCTACTCACGATACTAACCGGTTTCATGAACCACCCATTGTAACCACCACCACCATAACCACCACTACCACCACTTCCACCACCACCACCACCATCACCACCACCACCACCACCACCACCATCACCATCATCACCACCACCACCACCGCCGCCGCCGCCGCCGCCAGCACCACCACCACCACGAATAGTAGCACTAATACAACCCATTCCAACCAAACACACATATGTACACACACACACACGTACATACACGTACATATTTATACATATATCCATATACACATACATAAGCGTACATCCATATACATGCTTAAATATATATATATATATATATATATATATATATATATATATAGACACACGTGTACATACGCATACATACATATACATACATTCATACACATGCGCATATTCATACATACACATATATAGAAACACACATGCATATACACATTCGTATGCATACACACATATGTATGCTTACATTGAATAGAACATACATACACATATACACAAACGTATATACATACACATACACGTAAATACACACATATGCACATACACATACACGCATATATATACACATCCATACACATACACACATATACATATATATACATACATATACACGCACATACATACACATGCACACATATATACATGTACATACACATACATACACGCAGACGCATACACATACACACACATATATACACACACATACACACACTTATATACACATACATACACATACATACACACTTATATACACATACATACGCATACACACGCATATACACATACATACACATACACGCAAATACATACACGCACATACACACACATACACACATATATATACACATACATGCACGCACATACATACACATACATACACATACACACATACACACGCATATATACACATACATACACATACATACACGCACATGAATACACATACGCACACACATACACACATACGTACACATACACACTCATATATACACATACATACATAGACATGCGCGCACATCTAAAAACCATTCACCATCAGTTGTAATACCATTTCGAAGTATCCAACATCACCACCCAAAACACCACCACAACCTCCACCCTCTCTCAACCATTCACCAGATCTCCAGAAGCCACCCCCTACACCCTCTCCTCTTACACCACCACCACCCCACCATGCCGCATCGAATCAAAACCGCCATCACCGCTGCCACCGAGCCACCGAGCCACCGAGCCGCCGAGCCGCAAACCACTACTATCGCTACCAACACCACCATCGCCGCCACCACTAACCAACTAACCAACTAACCAGTCAACCATCACAACTGCTGCAACTAAGAACGGCAGCAGCAAATACCATCTGCATAATCATCGCCATCATCATCATCATCATCGTTATCATCATCGTCATCATCATCATCATCATCATCTCATCAGCATCATCATCATCATCATCATCACTGCCATCGCTATCACCACCACCACCACCACCGTCGTCGTCAGTACCATCACCACCACCGCCGCCATTGTTACCACCGCCGCCACCACCACCACCACCACCACCACCACAACTACCACCGTCATCACATGCACCGATACCAGCGCCGATACCATCACAAGCACAACCACAATCTTTAACGCCACCCATTGTCGACGTAACCACCAACACCGACGTCGCCGCCGCCACCACCACCACCACCAATACCGACGTCGCCGCCGCCACCACCACCACCACCACCAATACCACCACCATCATCATCATCATCATCATCATCACCATTATCATTGCCATCACCACGACGACGGCACCACCACCATAACAATCACCACCGTCATCGTCGTCGTTGTCTTCGTCGTCGTCGTCGTCATCATCATCATCATCATCATCATCATCATCATCATTATCATCATCATCATCATCATCATTGCCACAATCATGAACAATAACAACCTCCAACAACATCAATAGCAAAAACAACGCCATCATCATCATCATCATCATCATCATTGTTAATGTCTTCTTTTTCTTCTTCTTCCACTACTACTACTACTACTACTACTACTACTACTACTACTACTACTACTACTACTAATTGCACCTCGGTACCACCATCACCTGCCAAAATATTCTTTCTCCATTCTCCCGTCTCTCCAATTACTCATTTCATTCTCTCTCTCTCCCATTCTCCCCACTCTCTCTCTTTCTCTCTGTCGTCTGCTTCAGTCATTTTTCGTCACTGTTTCATTATCTACTTTAACACGTTCCTTTATTTTTTCGATCTCCTTTTTCTAAGAGTCCTTCAGTTTTACCACCTGCCTCTATCTCCCCCTCTCTTTCTCTTTTTAACATACGTACGCACACCATCTTACGTACGCAGACGCAAATACACAAGCTCTCATTGGCTTTTTCTGTCGGTCTGTCTATCTGTCTGTCTGTCGATTTGTCTCTCTACCTCTCTCTCTCTCTCTCTCTCTTTCTCTCTTATACTTCTCTCACACACGCGCACATACACATAAAATCCCTCTCTACCCCTTTGAATCTCTTAATACCCCCCGCTCTCTCTGTTACACATCCGCATATATACACACATACAAAATCTCTGTCCCACTCTTTACCTCTTAACTTTTCTCTCTCCCTCTTACCCCCTCTCTCTCTCTCTTTCAGAAACACACAAACATACATAAACAAAACAATTCACTCTCTCTCCTCTAATCTCTCTCTCTCTCTCTCTCTCTCTCTCTCTCTCTCTCTCTCTCTCTCTCTCTCTCTCTCTCTCTCTCTCTCTCTCTCTCTCTCTGCTTCTCACACATACACATTCATACACACATATACACACAAAACACGAAAGAGTCGTTTTGTCTCTCCCTCCCTCTCTCTCATTCTCTCTCTTCAACCTTACGCGTCTCTCTCTCTCTGTCTCACTCTCTCTTACACTCTCACACTCTCTCTTTGTTTTTCTTAATCCCCCTCTTTATCTCTATCATTTGCATTTGCTCTCTGTCTCCCTCCCTCTCACTCAGTCACTCTCTCTCATCTCTCTCGCTCTCTCTTCCTCCATCTCTTTATCTCTTTTGCGTTTCTCTACGAAATTCCATCTTCCAATCTGAAAAATTCCTCGTGTAGTCAATTCATTGGAGATTTTCTCCCGCCCACCAATTCCATTCACTGGAAATACATTAAGCATTTTAACAATCAGCCTTCTACCAATCGCAAACAAAATGGCCGCTTATCAATAAAAGCAGACGATAGGATTTTCCAGCCAACATGGAAGTGTTGTGAGTTTTTGTGACATGAAATATAGTGACGGAAGAAGGGAAAGGAGAAAGGGGTTACTTTCTCAGTTGTACACACACACACACTCACACACACACACATAAACACACACACACATCACACACACATACCCACTGCATGCACATACGTGTGTGTGAGTACCTATACGTGTTAGTCACTGTATATGTGAGTGTTTGTATGTGTGAAACGACTTTGAGAGTCTGCATATATATGTGCAAACATATATGTGCGTGTGTGTATATATATATATATACATATATATGTGTGTGTGTGTAAGTGTACATATATGTCTGAATCTGTATATATATATATATATATATATATGTAGATATATTTATATATGTGTGTTTATATATATACATGTATATGTGTATATGCATTTATATACATGCATGTATATGCATGTCAATGTGTGCGTTTGGTGTGTGTGTGTGTGTGTGACAGAGAGGATTTCATTTTCATGCTCGCATTTCATGTCAATAGAGATATCCTTTAAATGGACCTAATCCGTGTATATGTGTGTGTATGTGTGCGTGTGTGTGTATACATGTATATATGCAAATATATATACATTTATATACACACACACACACACACACCATATATATATATATATGCACGTATGTATGTATGTACGCATGAGTGTAAATGCATTATGTATATAAGCATGCCTGTATTTACGTAACTACATATATGTGAGTGTATGTGTATGTATCTCTGTATATGTATGTATGTTCCTATGTATGTATGTATACGTGCGTGTGTATAATTGTGTGCGTGCGTATGTCTTTTGACATGGAATAGGCCCAACAAACAGACATCGCATTTATGTCTCTATCTATCTATCCATCTATCTATATTATACGTATGAATCTGTATATATGTGTGTATATATATATATATTGACTATTGAATAATTGCAACATATTATTTTAGAGATATTATATATATATATATATATATATATATATATATATGTATATACAGTTGCGGCCAAAATGTTCAGAACGGCATTGTTTTCGCCAGAAAAGTAAGTATAAGTTTTTATCAAAGCTGTTCTATAATTTTCACAGACAATAAATACAATATTAATTGTTATTGTCTGAGATTTTGGTGTCATTTGAGTGAATAATACAAAAGTCATGGAAATTAGTGATTTACTGCAAAACCCATGGCGGCCAAAATGATCAGAACGGTTGATTTTACTCCGTGTTTTAGTATATTTAACCGGCGACATCTAATGTTTTGAATTTGTTTACGTGATGGTTCGTTTACTAAACATTAGTAAGAATATCTGCAGTGTACTTTGTTAATATAATGCCACTTACTCCGTTACCAATTCGTCAGCAATTATTAAGCTTCGAAAGGAGGATAATTTAAGTATTGGGTCTATTGCAAAGATTGTTAGCAAGTCAAAAAGTGTTGTACACGGTATTATCAAGGTCTACGATGATTGTGGTTCGTGTGAAGCAAGAAAGTCTACAGGTACGCCAAGAAAAACGATCAAGAGAGAAGATCGTGCTATGGTAAAGTTGGTTAAAAAGGACAGATTTAAAACTGCTGCTGCTGTTTCTCGGACAATGAGCATTGTACTGAAGAAAATGTTATCTCGAAAAACTGTGTCTCATCGTTTAGTTGAACATAACCTACAAGCAAGGTCACCTGCAGTGAAGCCACTGATCAGCTCCAAAAATAAAAAGTGTCGTCTTACCTTTGCAGCTGAACATGTGTTGTGGTCTCAAGAAAAATGGCAAACGGTGCATTTCAGTGATGAATCTAAGTTTATGCTATTTGGCTCAGATGGGAAAAGGTACGTTCGTTGAAAAGTAGGTGAAAAATTGTCGCCTAAATGCCTTAAGACTAGTGTTAAATTCGGTGGAGGAAGTGTCATGGTTTGGGGGATGATATCTGGAGATGGTGTGGGCTCTTTGGTGCGATTACACGGAAAGGTAAATGCAGGAGTTTATAAACAACTTGTAAAAGATCGTGTCTTGCCTGTGCTGAGAAATTCAACTAAGCAACCACCCATATTCATGCAGGACAATGCCCATGTCACAAGGCTAAGGTGGTCATGAACTTCCTCAAGGCTGAAAAGGTTATTATTATGGATTGGCCTGCTCAAAGCCCAGATCTCAATCCTATTGAAAATGTGTGGAGTATTCTAGGAGAACGTTCGAAAGCCAGAAATCCTAAAACAACCGAGCAATTATGGAATGCCCTTCAGGAAGAATGGAATAAGATCACCTAGCAAGAAATTGAAAATTTAATTTCCTCATGTAGTCGAAGATGTCAAAGTGTGATTGAAGCTAAAGGGCTTCACACTAAATATTAAATAATTCCAGTATTTTCTGTCATTTTTTATTATTTTGTTATTTTTCAACCGTTCTGATCATTTTGGCCGCCATGGGTTTTGCAGTAAATCACTAAATCATCCATAACTTTTGTATTATCCTCTCAAATTACACCAAAATCTCAGACAATAACAATTAATATTGTATTTATTGTCTGTGAAAATTATAGAACAGCTTTGATAAAAACTTATACTTACTTTTCTGGCGAAAACAATGCCGTTCTGAACATTTTGGCCGCAACTGTATATGCATATATATATATATATATATATATATATATATATATATATATATATGCAATATACATATATAAATTCTTTTATTCTTTCACTTGTTTCAGTCATTTGACAATGGCCATGCTGGAGCACCACCTTTTAGTCGAAGAAATCGACACCAGGACTTATTCTTTGTAAGCCTAGTACTTATTCTATCGGTCTCTTTTGCTGAACCGCTCAGTTCAGTTCTTTCAGTTTCCGTCTACCAAATCCACTCACAAGGCTTTGGGCGACCCGAGGCTATAGTAGAAGACACTTGCCCAAGGTGCCACGCAGTGGGACTGAACCCTGAACCATGTGGTTGGTAAACAAGTTACTTACCAAACAGCCACTCCTGCGCCTCCTCCGTCATCTTTCTTCTTCACTTCTTCCAAATCTGCAAATTCCTTAGCACCAGCGTTCCTCACCAGTGATGACCTTCGGAAAAACGTCCAGATCAACTTCCAACTGTTCTTTCAGTTCGCGACACGCATTCAGCCGTGACTGCTTTTGATCTGCCTTGAGCAAGCGAGGCACAAATTTTGCTTCCACTCTTTTAATTCGGAATTCTTCGTTCAAATGCCTTCACCTTGGCGCGCTGAGATCGGAATAAATTCCAGCAGCCAATTTACCATTAGAGAACATTTTTTTAAATTTAAAATTAAATAATAAGGGTAGAAATTGATATTAATCAATTAAAACCAGTAGCTTAGCATATTTAAAAGATTAAAAATTGTGTTACATACAAAATTAAGAGGAATGACCCCTAAACATAGACGTCAAATCGTCATTACCACGAAGAATGTGTCCAAATGAAGGCATTTGCAAGATACACCTAAATATAATTTGTAGAACTTTATACATACAGGATATCGGTTGAGCGTTCTGTGTCTAGTACTGGAAATTATGTTTTGTAAACGACAGACTACACTGACGATCTTGCAATGGTACATGGGTAATCGTTTTATATTTCGTATGTTTTGATTTGTCTTGCTTATTTTTACATTTTGGTTATTTGCTGAGATTTTTCTTGAGAACACATTCTTCGTTGTAACGGCGATTTAACGTCTATGTTTAGCATATAGGCTGTCCACTTAGCATATAGATCAGTCCTCAAAATAATTTTGTATGTAACACAATTTTTAATCTTCGGATTTTTTAAATATGCTAAGCCACTGGTTTTAACTGATTAACATCAATTTCTACCCTTATTATATATATACAGTCTCAGGCTACGTAGCTGTAGAAAGATACAATTCTCACAATAAAACCCGGTTTTGTTCTCGACTGTCTGTCTCTCTCTCTCTTTCGCTCCTCATCTATCTTTAGACGACTACATATGTGTTGTGTGGTGTGTGTGTTGTGTGTGGATTTATGCATGTGTGTGCGCTACTGGCACACAAAGGTAAATGACGTGAAGACTGGATACACTGGCCCAGGAAGAATTGCAATCCCTGAGTCAAAATCAGTGCGTGACCTGGGCATTGACATGAGCAATGATGCATCTTTCCAAATGCATATTGCTAATCTGGTGATAAAATGCAGACGGCTAGCTGGAAGATTCTCCGAACTTTCAGAACAAGAGAGAAGGAGACACTGATGGTCCTATGGAAAACATTCGTCCTCAGCCGCTTGGACTACTGCTCCAACTTTGGTCACCACACAATATAAAACAAACAGCAGAACTCGAAGCAACTCAGAGAAGCTACACAAAGAAAATCGTCTCAATGCAAAATGTCAGCTACTGGGAAAGACTGAAGGTATTAAACCTCTTCTCCCTGGAGCGGAGCGGGAGAGATATGCAGTGATATACATCTGGAAAATCCTGGAGGGTCTTGTCCCAAACTTTGGCATTCAAAGTTACTCCAACCGCAGACGGGGCGCGCTGCGTGGTGCCAAGGATTCCAACATCACCATCAAAATACAGGTCCAGATACTGCAACAGCTTGGTTTCAGAGGACCACAGCTCTTTAACATCCTCCCTAAATGCCTGAGAGACTTACATGGTGTGGATGTGGGTTTCTTTAAAACTAAACTGGATCTCTTCTTGTTGGGAGTCCCATGAACCTACCTCACGACAGGAGACACGGATGCGGGCAGCAGCATCGAACTCCTTGTTGATCAAGTGCCACGTATCAGAGGTGGATTCACAAACTAGTGTAGCTCATTCAGCGGTGGTGCCCCAGCATGGCCGCGGCCTTCGGGCTAAAACATTTTTAAGGATTTAAGGATTTATATATATATTTATATATATGTACGTATGCATATACATCATGCATATATGCGTGAGTGTGTTTATGAGTGCGTGTGATGGGTCATTGGGAATGTCCACCGCCATCGGAGACAAGGTCTATGTCTCCGTAACGTAGCGGTTCGGCGAAATGGAACCGATAAAACAGATATCAGCTTTAAAACAATAAGAAGTACTGGGATTGGTTCGTCCCACTAAAATTCTTGAAGGTGGTGCTCCAGTATGGCCGCAGTCTAATGACTGAAACAAGTAAAAAGATACAGATAAAAGATACACAGACTATATGTTCACATATATACATATGTATGTGTGGTGTGTATATATACATATACATATGTGTGTCTATATATATATATATATATATATATATATATATACATATGTATATATATGTGTCTGTATGTATGTATATATATATATGTATATATATATGTATATACACATGTGTATATATGTATATATATATATATATTATATATATATATATATATACACTATATGTGTGTATATATATATACACACGTACGTAGACTTGTAGATACACAGATAGATAGGTAGAGAGAGACCCCGATTCAGACACACACACACAGTCTACACAAGTAGCACACACACACACATACATAGGCACACACAAAGCACAACACACATACATGCCAACACTTAGGCATACACACAGACACACACACCTAAGCACACATCCACGCACTTACAAACACACACACCTTTCTGCTCTAGGCACAAGGCCCGAAACTTTGGGGGAAGGGGCTAGTCGATTAGATCGACCCCAGCATGCAACTGGTACTTAATTTATCGACCCCGAAATGATGAAAGGCAAAGTCGACCTCAGCGAAATTTGAACTCAGAACGTGGTGGAATTTGAACTCAGGACGTAAAGACAGACGAAATATTGCTAAGCATTTCGCCAGGCGTGCTAACGTTTCTGCCAATTCGCCGCCTTCACACACACACCTAGACACAGAGAAATCACACACATTCACTCACACACACATGCA
>NC_043020.1:4866228-4870108 GCF_006345805.1 Octopus sinensis | reverse complement strand
ACACGAATAAACAAACACACCACACATGTTGTACTCATATACACACACGCATATATCCATTTAGACTTATACATACACGCTTACATACATACATACATGCATGCATACGTACATTCATGCATACATACATATAATATATAGACCTCAATACGTAACTTAATGTATGTACTTAGGTAATATACATATATATACACATATGTATACATATAAATGTAATATATATATATATATATACATATATATATATATTACATGTATACATATATATATACATATATATATAAATATTTTATATATATATATATATATATATTATATGTACATATTTATATACAAATGCGTGTATATGCTTATATACAGAGGTGTCTAAAGTGTGTATGGGCCTGTGTACATCTTTTATTGAATGTTTGATTGTGTGTGTGTGAGTGCGTGTGTGTGTATTTACATATGTATATAAATATATAATATATATATAATATATATATAATATGTATATATATATATATACGTACATACATACAGACATACAGACATACATATATATAATTTTATATACACACACGTATACACACATCACACATATGTACGCACATACTTCAAAAAAAGAAATCTATAATATTTAGAATTTTGATTTATTTTGTTAAATCCCCCGCACACGCACACATACCTCCGTCTCCATGCTGACTACACAGACAGACAGAAATATGTACGTAGTAATTATATGCACCGTCATTTAGCGGGAAGACTAACGTTAAGATATATACTATCTCCAACATTTCACTTACCGTATAGACAAACATGGCGATTTCTGAGATTGTTCTTCTGCTCGTTGTTGTTGTTGTTGTTACAGCTGCTGCTGTTGATGCTATTATTGGCACTTATTATTGCTGATGTTGTTGTTGTTCTTGTTGTTGATTCTGTTTAGCCACGGGTCACTTCTGATCGCGTAGACACTGTAAATTGCGTTCTTACCTTCAAGCAACAGACGGCCGTCCAAACGTCAACTGTATTTAGCTTATATATTTTGAGATGGTATTTCGGAAAACGAGTGGATCTTAAATATGATATTGTGGTAATTGTCGTTGTTCTATTTGCCGATGGTGGCGCTGGTGGTGTTGCTGGTGGTGGTGGTGGTGTTAGTGTTGGTGGTGTTGTCGTTCAGTTCCAGCTCATCCTCGCTAGATCCTGTGCAATATACTCTTATATTCAATCGGTGTATGTGTATATATGTAAATATTTTTGTGATTATCATTGTGTGTATGTGTGGGGCTCTATGTTAGAAGATTATTTCCCAACTGCATATTTCCGAGTTCAATCTCATTGCGTGACGCAAGTAACAGAGTAAAAGTTAAGAGTAATATAATATATATATATATATATATATATAATATATTATATTATAATATATATATATATATATATATATATATATACTTCAACAAAACCTGTTACTCTGAGTTTCTCGTTGCCGTTCATCGACAAGTTTTTCTAACAAAAACTGTCCCGATTAACGGCAACTGGAAACTCAGAGTAACAGGTTTTGTTGAAGTATATATATATTATATATATATATTATATTACTCTTTACTCTTTTACTGTGTTACTTGCGTCACGCAATGAGATTGAACTCGAATATGCAGTTGGGAAATATCTTCTAACATAGAGCCGCCACCATACACACAATGATAATCACAAAAATATTTACATATATACAGAGGTTTTGTTGAATTTTCTGTTGCTTTAAATAAGCATATACTCTACACTGGTATTTGAGTATCTTTTTCCACCTGTTTCACATTTATGTGTTTACTCTCGGTTACATATATATAATATATATATATATATATTATATATTATATATATATAATATATATATATTATATATATATTATATAATATATATATATAGAATATATATATATGTATATAAAACATAAGTATGTTCTGAGGGAGGTTGCTTGACCCTCTTGTTAGCGTTTCTATCGACTACCTCAAAGCCTTCTGCAGTGGCAATCAAACCATTCTTCTACGTTTGCAATATATCAGTTCCCGATACTTCCCTCTTTGTCTAAGAAATGATTCCAATATCTGCAAAACCAAACTGCGAAATAATAGGAAAGAGTGTCGGTGTTACGTGTCAGAATATACGTGAGAAACTACACTATCGTAGTTTAGTGTGAGGAACTGCACCATCGATCATGGCTCAATCAATCAACAGATCGATAGACTCTATGTAAATCACTCTTAAGTTCTTTCTGGAAGGCGAAGTTGGTATCTCTTCAGCCGCCATCATTAAGAACTCTCTTGCACTTCTACATCCTCCAAGATCTCTTTGTCAGCGTCTTGACCGCTGCCACCGTTGTTGTCGTCATCAACATCGTCATCGTTTTCCGTACCTTTGTCATCGTTGTGGTGGTGGGTATCGTGGAGGGCGACATCATCATCATCATCATCATCATCATCATCATCATCATCATCATCATCATCATCAACATTTCATCATCATCATCGTCATCATCATCATCATCACCTCATCATCATCATCATCATCATCATCATCATCATCATCATCATCTCATCATCATCATCAACATTATCATCATCATCATCGTCATCATCATCATCACCATCATCATCATCATCATCATCGTCATCGACCTCGCCGTCATCATCATCATCAACATCGTCATCATCATCATCATCACCATTATCATCTTTATCATCTCCATCTTCATCAGCTTCACCCATTATTGTTGTAGGTATCATCGTCATCATTATCATCATCATCATCATCATCGTCATCAGCATCAACTTCCACTTCAGCTTCATCATCAGCAGCAGCAGCACTGCTATCATCATCGTCATCATCACACTAATCATTCACCATCATCATCGTCTTCATCACCAACGTCATATTCAAAATCATCATCATCATCGTCGTCCTCTTATTCTTCCTCGTCGTAAGTCATCAGCATCATCTTCACTTTCATCTTCCTCTTCATCATCACGGCCACATTCATCATCATCATCATCACCATCATCATCATCATCATCATCACCATCATCATCATCATCATCATCATCACCATCATCATTATCATCACTACTACCACCATCATCATCATCATCATCATCACCATCATCACCATCATCATTATCATCATCATCATCACCACCACCACCACTCCGCTACCTTCACCACCACCACTCCGCTACCTTCACCACCACCACCACTATCTGCATTGTCCCTATCAACACCACCACTAATACTAACAACAACGTCACCATCCTCATCATTATCATCGTCTTCATCATCACTACCGCCACAATCATCATCACAACCTCTACCATCACCATTATCATCATCCTCATCATCATCATCATCAGTACCATCACCTTCGCCATCATCAATATCACTATCAACGTTGTCCTTCTCCAGCCATCGCCATATCCTCGTCCTTTCAATTTACTTATTCAATCTCAATTTTTTACTTTACCAAACCGAGCGTTTCGTCCTTGGCTGATTTCTTCCTTTTCTAGAACACGACAGAATTTTTTTTTCTCTTTCCTCCCCACAGATTACAACCTTTCGCTTCATTTCACAACCACCATTCTCCCAACGCTTCACACTTCACACATCACTGAACACTCACACACCGAAGTCGCGGCACAAAACCGGTGAGCACACTTAATCCACCGAATTAACCAGAATATAAAAACATATCATAAAAATATAATAAAACATATTAGCTAAAAATGATGTATGAATAAATTAAATGTATTTTGCACTCTTTTCTTTTTTATTTATGATTTGGCTTTTTTTTTATTCCGTTGGAGACCATTAACGGTTGCCTTGGTTTCGAAGTTTTATTGTTCTTAA
>NC_043020.1:4843728-4861228 GCF_006345805.1 Octopus sinensis | reverse complement strand
TATTATTATTATTATTATCATTATTATTATTATTATTATTATTATTATTATTTCATTATATGTAAACCCCCACACTTTATGCTCGTCTCTGTGCTGTCACCCTCATTCTCCGCCCTAGTAGCAAATAGAAAGAAATCACTATCCTCACCTTCTACTTCTTCTTCTTCTTCTTCTTCTTCTTCTCTTCTTATTATTATTATTTATTATTATTATTATATTATTAATTATTATTATTATATTATTATTATTATTATTATTATTATCATTATCATTATTATTATTATTATTATTATTATTAATTATTATTATTATTATTATTATTATTTATTATTATCATTATTATTTATTATTATCATTATTATTTTATTATTATTATTATCATTATTATTATTATTAATTATTATTATTATTATTATTATTATTATTATTATATTATTATCATTATTATTATCATTATCATTATCATTATTATTATTATTATTATTATTATTAATATTGTTGTTGTTGTTGTTGTTCTTCTTCTTCTTCTTCTTATTATTATTATTATTATTATTTATTATTATTATTATTATTATTAGCAAATAGAAAAAATAGTAGCAAATAAAAAGAAATCACTATCCTCACCTTCTTATTATTACTATTTTTATTATTATTACTATTATCATTATTATTATTATTATTATTATTATTATTATTATTATTATTATTATCATTATTATTATTATTATTATTATTATTATTATTATTATTAATATTGTTGTTGTTGTTGTTGTTGTTGTTGTTCTTCTTCTTCTTCTTGTTATTATATGTTTGACTTTTACTTTGTATTTGTACAAGTTGACTCCAAGTCTCACCCGGGGACCTCAAAAGACAACACGTTAGAAGTTCATGTTGGCGATATACTTAGGGTGTCATATATTTGGTTTTGGTCATAGTATTGTTCTACAGAATGTTTAAGAAAACAAGACAAGTATGTGTTCGTTTTAAATATTGAGATTACATCGACAATATTTGACGTAGGACATGGAGAGTTTCCATGATCACGATCTTTTGAATTTCTGCCGTTTTGGAGTGTCCTTGTATCTGCCCTAGGTAGGAATCAACCTCTTTTGCTATCACATCTAGGGCGCCTATGACAACAGGTATTGTTTTAGTCTTGAGGTTCCACATTTTGCTAATTTCTATTTCAAGACTTGCTCAGCTTTTGGTAGATCTTGACAGATACATTTATTCCGATTGGGACAGTCATATCAATGAGGAGGCATGTTCTTTGTCTGAAGTCTTTCAGTATAATGCCTGGCCTATTCGCATCTATCTTTCTGTCAGTTTGAATATTGAAGTTCCAGAGGAGTGAGATGTGATCATTTTCAAGCACTGGGGCTGGTTTATGTTCCCACCAGTTTTTATCATGGGGCAGTTCCAAGTTTTTTGCAAATTACCCAATGAATATATAGTGCAGCTCTAACATCCCTGTTGACTACACATGGAGACAGCATTACCAATAGTTTCATTTTGTTGTTTACATACACGACATGTTGCGCTACTGTAATTCTTTAATATGTTGGCTTGGTAGTTCCTTGTAGGTAGGCATTGATTTTGGGCTACTATGAAAAACCCTTTCTGTTTCTGATTTTAAGCCAGAAGACACTAACCATTGATGGGTCAGGGCTTGATGGTTTCTATGGTGGTATCGATGTCAAGTATGGTTTTCGTCTTATATATTTTTCTTAAATTTCAGACTTTTGTTGGTTTGATAGTCTTGTCAAACTTCAGGTTTTTTAAAACTTTCTCTGTCAAACCTAAGCAGCTGAATTAGGTTTTGAATACGCTCTTACCTCGTAGGCTTTTTTGTGAGAATGTTGTCGTTTTCTAATCTCTTCACTACATTGAACCGTTAATATTTTCGCGGATGTAGAGTACAGGTGGAAGGGATCTATAATATCAACATCATTAGCTGAAATTATATCCTTAATTGCAAGGTGGATTTTACCAATTATTTTCAGGTTTTGGTTAGAATTGCGAATTTTTGGTCGAGTGTCCCTTTCATTCATGCTGGTCTCTATTTTTTTCAGCCATTCAATCGTGATTTGATTTTTTAGATCATGTAGTTCAGTTGGGTCAATTTCTATGTGACTTCCTTCATGTATTGGATTTTCATCTGCTTTAGTGTTTATGGTTGGTTCAGAGAGTTTTCACTTTGCTTCTCAGTTACTTTAACTCTTTCAATCATTACTGCATTTTCATCAGATCTGGGTTGGTCTATAATTATTTCCTCTGTGGTGTCTTCTGTAGCTGCAACTTCGTTCCTTTTATCCCTTACTCGCTGTTTAATTTGGTCAATCTCTAATTCAGCTAGTAACTTCTTTTTCATAATATTTCTTCTGATGTTGGCAGGTATGTTACTGTATATGTTAGCTCTTACTTCATAGTGTTTCTGTCTTCAGGTTAAGTAGGTTTGAACAGTATTAGATTAGTTCGTGGGGAAATCCTATTTCTTTACTACCCTCAAGGGGCTAAACACAGAGGGGACAAACAAGGACAGACGAACGGATTAAGTCGTTTAAACCACCTCAGTGTGTAACTGGTACTTAATTTATCGACCCCGAAAAGATGAATGGCAAAGTCGACCTCAGCGGAATTTGAACTCAGAACGTAACGGCAGACGAAATACGGCTACGCATTTCGCCCGGCGTGCTAACCATTCTGCCAGCTCATGGGGAAATACATAGCATTATAGAAGGCCTTAAGAACTTCTTTGTTATCTCCCCTAGACCATTTTTCTTTCTTTTTCTTTTGGTTATTTGATGACCAGCATGGATGACCACCTGTTAGAATATTCCGGTTGTGGGGTACATCCAGCTCCTATGTTTCGGAAAGATTTTATCCAGTAGCTGATTTTTCCCAACCAGTCTGGCTCATCACACGGGTACGCGGTCCTTAGTTACCCGGGTAACGGATTCTCGGTTTGTAATTTGCTTCGTTATCATTGATTAATTTTGGGTGACAACACCGCCTCCGGGTTCTCTGAGTGAAAACATCGCTCATAACGTAGCTTCTTATGGCTAACAGATCTGTATTCATCTGTATTATATTATTATTATTATCATTATTATTATTATTATTATTATTATTATTATTATCATTATTATTATTATTAAAGACGGCGAATTGGCAGAGCCTTTAGCACGCTGGGAAAAATGCTTAGCGGCATTTCGTCCATCTTTACGTTCTGTGTACAAATTCCGCCGAAGTCGACTTTGCCTTTCGTCCTTTCTGGGTGGGTGAAATAAGTACCAGTTAAGGCACTGGCCTTGATGTAATCAACTAGCTCCCTCCTTCAAAATTTCAGGCCTTGTGCCTATAGTAGAAAGGATTATTAGTATTGTTGTTGTTGTTATTATTATTATTAATAATAATAATAATAATAATAATATTTGCAGTAGTAGTAGTCGTAGTAGTCGTAGTAGTAGTAGTAGTAGTAGTAGTAGTAGAAGTAGTAGTGGTGGTAATAGTAGTAGTAGTAGTAGTAGTAGTAGTAGTAGTAGGAGGAGGAGGAGGAGGAGGTAAATATTTAGATGCCGCATCTTTTATTTATAATCCCCTTTTTTGGTATAAATCCTTTCCTTCATACATTTACACATCCATCATAAATCCATGGGAGTGACCATCATTATTATTATTATCGCTGCTGTTGTCGCTATTGTTGGTACTGCCGCTGTTACTGTAGAAATTGGTGTTGTTTTTGCTCTTGTTATCATTATCATCATCATCATCATCATTATTATTATTATTATTATTATTATTATTATTATTATATTATTATTATTATTATATTATTATTTTTATTATTATTATTATTTCTATCATTATTATTTTTATTATTATTTTTATCATTATTATTATTATTATTATTATTATTATTATCATTATTATTATTATTATCATTATTATCATTATTATTATTGTTATTACTATTGTTATTATTATTATTATCATTGTTATTATTACTATTATTACTATTATTATTATTATTACTATTATTATTATTATTATTATTATTATTATTATTACTACTACTACTACTGCTACTATTACTATTACTATTATTATTTATTGTTATTAGCAGAATGGTGAAGTTCCTGCTGCTAAATATTCATCACACAGGTTTCTATAATCCATACCTATATCCAGTGTTAATCTCTTCTCCTTTACATATTCCTCCTCATCCAACTTTTGCTTTACTTCATTTTTTCTTATTTATCTATTTCTTCGTTTATTCATGCAATAATTTCGCCTCTGTGCTCCGTGTTTCTATGCATGCATTACACTGTTAAGAATCAAACATAAAACCGTGAAGGGGGAAAAAAGATCGCATCCATAAAGATACATGGTTTTAGACGAACACTGAGAGATCGGTTTGATTAAGGGACAACCTATAAGAAAATACAGGAGTGGCTGTGCGGTAAGTATCTTGTTTACCAACCACATGGTTCCGGGTTCAGTCCCACTGCGTGGAACCTTGGGCAAGTGTCTTCTACTATAGCCTCGGGCCGACCAAAGCCTTGTCAGTGGATTTGGTAGACGGAAACTGAAAGAAGCCCGTCGTATATATGTATATATATATATATGTATATATATATATATGCTTGTGTGTCTGTGTTTGTTCCCCCAGCATTGCTTGACAACCGATGCTGGTGTGTTTATGTCCCCGTTACTTAGCGGTTCGGCAAAAGAGACCGATAGAATAAGTACTGGGCTTACAAAAGAATAAGTCCCGGGGTCGAGTTGCTCGATTAAAGGCGGTGCTCCAGCATGGCCGCAGTCAAATGACTGAAACGAGTAAAAGAGTAAAAGAGTAAAGGAGTATGTGTTTACGTATGTGCTTCAGAACAGATTGAGTACTGGATAAATGAAGTGGTGATAGAGAGAGAGAGAGAGATAGAGAAATAGAGAGACAGAGAGAAAAGTGCATGCATGTAATTGTTACTAAATACGATAAACGGTCCGTAAATTTGAAGGGTGTCATCGACCTCAGTACATAACTGGTACTCTATATTATCGATGCCGGAGGGGTTAGCGGTAAAGTTGACCTTGAGCTGATCAATACCTTTCATGTGTGTATTTGTCTTTGTATCTGCGTTTGTCACGCTCCCTACCGCTTGACAACCGGTGTTTGTTTCTTTACGTTCCTGCAACCGAATGGTTCGCTATAAGAGAGCGTTAGACTGTCAACAATAATTTTTATTAAGAAAAATAAATTTGAGCTCTGTAAATGTATAGAGTGAAGCCTCGGTTTAATGAAATTAATGCAAGCTGTTTTCTTCTAAATATTAAACAGAAAAGAAACATACATTAATGTGTGTGTGTGTGTGTGTGTGTGTGTTTGAGACGGGCTTTTTTCAGTTTTCCTCTACCAAAGCCACTGACAAGGGCTTGGCTGCCCTTAAGCTATAGTAGAAAACACTTACCCAAGGTTCCAGTGAGACTGAACCCTGAACCATATGGTCGGGAAGCAAGCTCCTTACCACATATCTACACCAGCACCTCTCTCTCTCTCTCTCTGTATATATATATATATGTGTGTGTATATATATATATATATATATATATATATATATATTTACATGCATATATGGATACAGGACGTCACCAACAGTGCAAATAACATGAAATACGTAAACAAACGTAGGGAAAACGAGTGAAATACGTAAACGGCGAGAAAATAGGAAACAGGACAAGTTCAGACAGAGAAGGGACCCTTCATGAGTTGGCGGTGCGATGGGTAAATAGTCACATTGTTATATTCTAAATTTCGCTCATGCATATTGTTTGTTTTTGATTTTGTCGACTACACAGTATAGTAAGGTCAGTTGGGCACCGTCTGTGAGAAAAACAGCACCATGACGCAATTCACTCTGCCAGAAATATAGAGACGACATGCTGTACTGCTTGGCATTCGTGCTGGATGTGATAAAAATCGCACCGAGACTGATAAATCCCACCGGAAGTGATAAACATCAAACATCCATGCAATATCAGGTTGATTGAAGTGACCACTAGTGATGGCGACGTTATGCCACCATTTATCGTCCCACGCGGCCTCACACTCAACATCGAGACCTTCATCACGTGCCTTGGAGGATGTGGTTCCCTGGGTTAAATGGGTGGCTGTTGCAAGACCTTATGTCTGGCAGCAGGACTCTGTACCATACCACACAAGCAAGAGAACTCAGTCATGACTGTCAGACAATTTCAGCGACCACATCACCCCTTAAATCTGGCCAGCTAAGTCCCTTGACTGCGACTCCCTTGAATATTAGGTGCAGGGTGCTGATGAGCAAGAGACGAACAAAACTCTTTGTAACTCCAAAGATTAACTGAAGGCAAGTATTATGGTAGCATTCACCAACTTTAACAAGGAAACCGTCCAGAATTGCAGGAGGTTCCGAAATCGTCTGAAGGTCGTGGTTGAAGCCAATGGCGATTTTATTGAATAAATTTACTCTTTAGTATTTCAAGATATTTTTATGTAATTTTGGTAAATATATCTGTTAAAATGAAATGTCACTGTTATTGCAATTTTTGCGCAATTTAGACGACAGTTTATTCACCGCAGCCTGTATGTATATGTGTGTGTGTGTGTACATACAAGCATACATACATACACACACACAAAATATAATCTACAAACTATGATCTACGTATATTTTCTGATACATGGCACAGTGTTTAAAGTAAATATTTATGACATAAAAGTATTAAGACATAGAATAAATTATAAAATATTTTATTTGAATTCAGGAAATTCAAACAAAACCACAGAGGCTGGGAAACCGTATTTCAAAATCTCTTATCCCAGATTATCAGCAAGAGCAGTAGCGAATGATCGATGTATGAGTAAATTTCATTTTCGCACGAAACGTCAATGTTTAAAGCATTTCAAAGTTTAGGGTTTTTTTGGCAGGGACGGACATGTTTGAATTGCTCTATGTTTAATGTTTAACTTTAACATGCCGATGGGTAAACAGCCTGATATTACTGTCACGATGTTTGCTTGCAGTCCACATGCAAGAGGCATGTTAACATACATTATGCGTCTTTGTGAGTGGTGTATGTATGTATGTATGTATGTATGTATGTATGTATGTATGTAAATATATAACTGTCTACGTGTATATTCATCCACATATATATATATATATATATATATATATTGTTTTGTTATAGCTAGGATCAACAAAAATACACCATCCAGAGAGAAAGAGAGAGAGAGAGAGACAAAGAGACAGAGAGACAGAGACAGAGGCAGAGAGACAAAGAGGGGGAGAGAGAAATGAAATTTTAATATACATAATATTCTAATATGAGCTATTAATAGTTTCATGCTGTAGAAATAATAATTCAGCACTTATATAGCTTGCCTTGTGTGTGTGTGTGTGTGTGTGTGGTGTGTGTGTGTGTGTGTGTGTGTGTGTGTTGTGTATGTATATGTATATATATATATATTTATTTATTATATATATATATATATATATATATATATATATATATATATATATATATATATATATATATACACGTATATGTGTGTCTGTGTGTGTGTATTTCATCCTTGTATTGGGTTTGCAAGATTCCTTATGTGAACTCGAGTGTTAAAGCATCTTTTATTGTTTCTGAGCGAGACAGATTCTGTCTTAATGCCTTGTTAATTAACAGATTCGTTGCTTCTTGCAACCTCTTCAAAGAGGTTGCAAGAAGCAACGAAAGTTTTACAAAAAATAAATAAGTAAATCAGTGGAAATCGAACCGGTGAGTGTGTTAATTAATACGTCATTAAAACAGAATGAGTCTCCTCAGACACAATAAAATATGCTTCAACGTGTATATATATATACATATATATATATATGTGTGTGTGTGTGTGTGTATGTGTGTGTGTGTGTGTGTGTTTGTGTTTATGTGGGGGATGTATAGGCGTGTGTGTGTATATACATATTTTTTTTTTGTTAGTTTCAGCTCGAAACTGTGGTCATGCCGGGGCACCGCCGTTTTGCTACACTGTTATTATTGAGAGCCTCCTCTAAGATGTGGCATTTGAGGAATACGGAAGCCTGATGTCGCTACTGTCATTTGCACTTTCTGTTGTAAGGTAGGTTCATCTGGGACTTTCGACAGTAAGAGATCCAGCTTTGATTTCAAAACGCCTACATCCACTTTGTGTAGGTTCCACAGGCTCTTTGGGGGAATATTAAAATGCTGTGGGCCCCTGAAACCCAGGCTGTTGTTGTAACTTGTCCTGAAGCGCGATGGCGTTGCTGGGATCTATGGCACTATGCAGTGTTTTCCCGTTCTGGCATTTGTATAGCTTTCGATACCAAAATTTTGCACAATTCTTTCCAGTACCGTCCAGATGTATATTACTGCATATCTCTCCCGCCTTCGCTCCAGGGAGTAGAGTCCTAGTTGTTTCAGCGTATCCCAGTAGCTGAGCTGTTGCATGAGATGAGTTTCTTTGAGAAGCTTCGCTGGATTGCAGTAGTAGTAGCAGTAGTCCAGGCGACTGAGGATGAATGTTCTCCAGAAGACCATCATGGTAACCTTCTCTCTGGTTCTGAACGTTATCAGAATCCAGCCAGCCAGTCTGCACTTTGTCGCCATCCTGGTAATGTGCACTTGGAAATATGCATCATCACTCATGTCGATACCCAGGTTTCGCAATGATTTAGGATCTGAGATTGTAGTCCCTGTGGGCCAGTATACCCTGTGAGTTTTATCATCAGTTTTGGGTGATGGTAGCGCAGGGCTTGGTATTTTCCGGCATTAAACTGCATATTATTGCCCTTAGTCCATATGTAAATTGAGTGCAACTCCTGCTGCAGATGTACAACATAGCGGAGGTCCTGATGGACATTCGTATCGTCTGCGTAGTTAGTAAGGGTGGATATCCGGGTAGCTGAGGGCATATATGAGAGGGCCACTATAAAGAGTGGTGGTTTCAAGACATTACCCTGTGGAACACCACTCACTATTTGTGTTTTCTTTGAGGTAGCTCCATTGGCCACTACTGCCTGACTCCTATTTTTCAGAAAGTCATGTAACTACACTCCAAGTTTTCCAGCTATGCCAATATCACGTAGTTTGTGCCATATCATAACATGGTTCTCTTTATCAAAAGGTATATTATGTCCACATTTGAGTTGTTGAGTTAAAATACCTGGAAACTAAAATATAGCAATATAAGTTATAAAATTAAATGGAAATTTTTAAGCAACGCTCATGTGTACAGACCAAAACCTGTTCACTTTGCACGGATGAGCCATACATTTTATTCTCTAGGCATGAAATTTTAAATGATAGATCCGAGAAAATTTCCCAATGCTTACATGTACAGAAATATATATAATTAAAATATCATTAATTCACCGCATTTTTTTGCCGCAAAATTATAATAATATATAATACCTCTCATATAAATATCCTAATATATTCTATACAGACCTAACAACTGATTATACATACAGGGAAGATAGATGAGAAAAGGAGAAAGGTATGAAAGAGAGGGGAAAAGAGGTAGGTGTCGAGAGAGACAAAGGAGGGACATAGAAGCGGGAACAGGAGGAAGGCATGATGAGTATTACCTTTATACTCCCTAAATATCATTTATCATTTAGTATAAGCCTCTTAATACCATTTCTTATTAGAGAAATGATTATAACCTATATTCTTATACGCATAATATTATTTAAATCTTTAATATTTAATTTTTAGTCGTTAATATTTAATTTGCAATCGTTAATATTTAACTTTTAATCTATAAATTTTTAAATAACAATTTCAAAAATTTTATTCAAACCAATTTATATTAATTTCATGCAATTATATAAAATAACCCTTTCAGTGTTAATTGCCCTATATGCATTTTCCACTTTAACCATCTACTTATTTATTTGATTTTACACTTGTAACATAACATCGGAAACAACTGAAACTCTGTATGTACCTAAATATTGTAAGTTCACCCCCATAAGTATATAAAGTTACATTAAATTGCACGTATATATATATATATGTACATATCAGCCGAAATTGCTAGAATGATCCGGTTCTTGACTGAAGATTGAAGGCTTCGAATGTCCCGTCCGTGTTATTTGTATCGTCTTCTAAATGTTTTACGTTCTTGTCCCAGTTTGTATTTTTCTACATATAATATATATATATATATATATATACATGTATATATACATATATGTATACACACACGTGTAGCTAAATATTGTAGGTTCACTCACATATGAACTTAAAGTTACATAAAATTGCATGTATATACATATATACATGTACATATACATACATACATATAATATATATATATATATATATATATATATATATATATATACTTGTATATATACATATATGTATACACACACGTTTACCTAAATATTGTAAGTTCACCCACATATGAACTTAAAGTTACATAAAATTGCATGTATATACATATATACATGTACATATACATACAAACATACATACATATATATATATATATACACACACGTGTACTTAAATATTGTAAGTTCACACACATATGTACATATCGTTACATAAAATTGCATGTATATACATATATACATGTACATACACATACATATATATATACATGTATATATATACATACATATATATATGTACATGTATATATACATATATATATATAATATATATATATATATATACACACATGTGTACCTAAATATTGCAAGTTCACTCACATATGAACTTAAAGTTACATAAAATTCCATGTATATATATATATATCACATCCACAAAATTATACTCATATTTTCTGTATACTCCACTTAATTACAATATATATACATATATACATTCCATATATTATATGTACCAACACTAACATTAGTTAGCTATTTGAACATATTTCTTTTAGTACCACAACTCTCTACTATTAAATGTATTTTTATATCCCTGATCGTATAATTATACCAGAACATCAATAATATTTGACACTCTACCTGCATCAATAAAAATTGAGACTCTTCTTGAATCTAAATATGGTAAGTTCACTTGCATATTTATATAAAATAGCATATATGTATACGTATGTATGTATATATATATATATATTTGTAAAAAATGAAGTTCGAAAATGCTGCTGTATTATACAATTTTTAATTTTTATATATACATTATAACATGTTTCAGTTGCTGAAATGAACCTTATCAAAAAAAGTTATATATAAAAAGAGACAGCTCATGCCGTCAAACACAAGAAATTCATTTATAATACACAACGGAGTCAGACATCTTAGAGTTGATGTATAGTTGATATATAGTTCATGTATAGTTGATATATAGTTTGAAGTATATGTTCAAAGTGTTCGATGCAGTGGCCCACGGTGGCGATACGTATTCAATACAAAAAACAGATCAAAGTGGTGGAAAGCGGTCAATACAGAAGATTGATGTTTCCGAAAGAGCGAGGAATTCATTTTTACCGTAAGCAATTGTGATGACCCATGGTGGAAGTTCGCTGGGTGGTTCTAGTGATTTTTTGTGAAATGCTTGGTTTTATAATGCCTGTTAGGTGGCCAATCTAGCGTAGCGTGACGTCATCAATGTTTTGACCAATCGTTTCGTTAGGTGGCTTTAATCAAGTGGAACGGGACGTCATCATTATTTTGACCAATCGCTGCATTATATCTTTTACTCTTTTTACTTGTTTCAGCTATTTGACTGTGGCCATGCTGGAGCACCGCATTTAGTCGAGCAAATCGGCCCCGGGACTTATTCTTTGTAAGCCCAGTACTTATTCTATCGGTCTCTTTTGCCGAACCGCTAAGTGACGCGGACGTAAACACACCAACATCGGTTGTCAAGCAATGCTAGGGGGACAAACACACGCACAAACACACACACATATACATATATACATACATATATATATATATATACATATATACATATATACGACAGGCTTCTTTCAGTTTCCGTCTACCAAATTCACTCGCAAGGCATTGGTCGGCCCGGGGCTATAGCAGAAGACACTTGCCCAAGATGCCACGCAGTGGGACTGAACCCGGAACCATGTGGTTGGTTAGCAAGCTACTTACCACACAGCCACTCCTATATATATATGTGTGTGTGTGTGTGTATGTATGTACATATATGTATACGAGTATGTATCTGTATGTATATGTGCATGCGCATGTATCTGTATCATACACATAGTTTATATTCATACTTACAGTGGGCTTCGCTTGGAAAATGGTTTTTTCATTTTTCTCTGTTTCCTCCATATACTTCTTTCTAAATTTGTTTTGTCAATTAATCCAATTATTTTACCCTAAATAGACAAAGGGAGATAACCAGTTGTTCTTGATTATAACATTTTTTTTTTTAGAATTAGAAGCGAGGTTCTTTTTTTTTCAAAAAATAAGTACCTTATATTTTTCGTTGATTTTGCACAAATCTTTAAATTCCTCATAGAAGTATGTGTTGGGTTGTCCGGAAAGTTCGTGCTGATTTTCAAAGGAAAGAAAAAGGTCAATAAATACTTGCCATTACATTTTTAATCAACCAAATATGAACCATTTTATTGCACAATGCGTCTCCATCTTTCCTTTAACTTGAAAATACCCTTTTCCCTGAATTGAGGTGGTTTCATGGCAAAGAATTCATCAAGGTCTCTTTTTACGTCATCTAAGGAATTGAAATTTTTACCATTAAGATTATTCTGCAGATACCTGAATAAGTGGAAATCCAAAGGAGCATTATCTGGTGAATATGGAGTGTGGGTTAACACATCCCAGCTGACTTGGAACAATTTTTGCCTGGTTTCCAAAGCATCAAGTGCCGAAAATGAACTTTCTTATCTTCCATTTTAAAGGGTTACAGAATTAACACAGATTATAGGAACATAAATCTTCTTCCACGAAAAGATAGTTTAAACTGTGCACTAAATGCAGGTGTAGTCAAATCCTATTTTATGGAGTCAACCATGTTCTAAATTAAGTAAGCTACTATAAATCGGCAAGGACTTTCCGGTCAACCCAATATAATATAATTTTTTTGAACCACTTAATTTTTCTGTACAAATGAATATATCTGTTAATGTACCGAAATGCCGCATAACACTAAAAGCATTAATCTTTCTTTAAAATGCTTAATGAAAATTTCCTTCAGAACCGAACAACAAATCTGTATCTTTAAATTTTATTTTACATCTATACCCTCCACTATTAATTGATCTTAAGTAAAAAAAATATACACCCCTTTACGAATGAAGCTTTAATTTAATTCCTGCTCTAGAATTACCCAAGTGTACAATATGGCCTCTTCTTTTTTAGCAATAACTTCAAAAATATTAAAAGCTGCACATTTGTTATTTACAGCTCCTTTCAATTAACTATAATCTTATTTCGTTATTCTTTCCTCCAGCAAATTTATTTCTCTCTATATTCTTACTTTTTTAATATTTTTTCCTTATCTCTCCCTATTTCCCTGTCTTTTCTCTGCAATCCAGTCTTTTTACTTATCGTCTTCACAATATCTTACCCAAATTACATAATGTCTCTCATAACCCTTAAACGTCTATATTTTCTCTTAAATCAAATATATATTGTCCCTCAAAGCACATAACCGTCTTTTCTCAAATCCCTAATAGATTTTTTTAGAAAGTTTTGATTAGTTAATACCTCCCACTATTACTCCCTCGGCGCCCCCTCTTACTTTTCTAACAAACTAATATAGATTATGAATATGTAGACCACATCCATCTTATCAAGGAAGTTTTATGCCACCAACACGAATTCCTGTGAAAAAATATGTTAGCATTAGCGTTTTGCACGAGACTGCCCTGAAGAAATCTGGTCACCTTTGGAATTTTTTACATCTAAAACTCTTAATCTGGTTCGAACCTTCCGAAGCACTGTTTACATAGTGACCAGATTGAAACATATGTAGGCACTTCTTATACTTATTTTATGTCTATGTATACAGACACACAGACAAACAGACAAACATGATTTAATCTTTTACTTGTTTCACTGACTTGACTACGGCCATGCTGGGGCACCACCTTGAATTCTTTTCTCAAATGATTCGACCCCAGTATTGAAAAACCGTTTGCTGGATCGTACCTATTTTCATATCACAGCCTGATCTCAATGACTGATCTTTAGCACACCGGAACCGCTAACTCTTGTATTCACATCGAATCTTTTATTCCTTATCAATCTTGTAATTTCTGCCGAAAGTTTATAACCGTTTCTCTTCGATCTCTGCCTAAGCTTTAGATAAAAGACGGTAGCAGCAATTTTTTCTGCAAACATGAATTGCATTCACCTTCTTTTCAACCATTCTTTTATACAGATTTACATGAAGGCAATCTGCACCTTTAGGTTTGCTAGTAAAGGAATTTAAGCTTGTTTAAACAGGGTCTGCATATTGAAGAACGAATCTTTGTGTCAAGATGTCCAAATTGACCGACCTTTTTCCAAGGGGAAAATCTAAGCCTTTATAGAACAACTTTCATTTCATCTCTGCTAAAAATCGTACACATAACACGAAATTGTTATTTTGCTATTGTCATCATAATGGTGCACTGATTCTTCATAATTCCTTTAGATATAATTCTCTGATGGATATACAAAGAATATCAAAGCATTTTAGATTAATGCCCACCTAGCGTTAGAAAAAACGATAATTTTATTAGTGATTCTGATGATTAGAACACAAGTGGGATTGATGTGGCGGTACTTTGGTGTTGTTTCTTAAAGCTGCCTTTCTTTTTCGTTTTTCCTTTCTGTATGGTTTCTCTTTTAAAGGCAACAAATAAATCCTGTATATTCTTGTGAAGCTAAGCATTTCGGAACATGTGATAGATTTATTTGTCATTGTTGTTATTAGTGTTGTTATTGCGGTGGTGGTGGCGGTGAAGGTGTTTACCACCAGGTCAGATCTAATCAAACAGACCATATTACCCTTTACCTTTTTTTTTTTTTTCCGAAATCAAACATAGGCGCAGGTGTGGCTGTGTTGTAAGAAGTTTCGCCTCCCAACCACATGGTTCTAGGTTCAGTCCCACTGCGTGACACCTTCAGCAAGTGCCTTCTTTTCTAGCGTGTTGTCAGTATCATTGGATCGCTGTAAAATGTATTTCTACCGGTTCCTTACCCTTTGACTTCTAATTCCGCCAAACTCGACTTTGCTTTTCATTTTCGCTGGGTTAATAGAATTATAAGACCCGGGATGATCACTGGTATTGATAAAATCGATCTCTTCTTCATTCTGGCGAAATGGCAACTTCATTAAATCCATTACAACACGAGATGAAATATTTCTCACACTTACAATCTGAGTTCAAGTTGGTGTACGAGATTCTTTTTCTGTATTTTTTTCTTTTTCACCGAAACCTGCCATTCTTCCAAAGTTGATCAGATAAGTAACATCATTCTTCTAGTTTTTTTCATTTAATCGATAATACACCTTTCCGCACAAAAACAAAAAGGAAAAAAGAAAAATTGTGGCCTTTTGCCAAAGTTAAAAATCAATATTTATTTTCACTTCAGTAGTGGAATCGATAAAATGTTGAAAAAAAAAATGTTATGGTATTTACTTCCAATTCGTCTGAAATCTAAGTTCAAATACTATCTGTCCGGCTCATCTGTTTATCAAGCGAAATATCTATAAAATATGTTTCGCTCAAGAGCACAACACAGCACGGTATCGGGAATCGAAATCACGACCATGTGATCGTGAGTGCGTAGGAGTGGCTGTGTGGTAAGTAGCTTGCTTACCAACCACATGGTTCCGGGTTCAGTCCCACTGCGTGACACTTTGGGCAAGTGTCTTCTACTATAGCCTCGAGCCCATCAAAGCCTTGTGAGTGGATTTGGTAGGCGGAAACTGAAAGAAGCCTGTCGTATACATACATATATATATGTGTGTGTGTGTGTGTTTGTGTGTGTGTGTGTGTGTGTGTGTGTGTGTGTTTGTGTGTCTGTGTTTGTCCCCCCAACATAGCTTGACAACTGATGCTGGTGTGTTTACGTCCCTGTAACTTAGCAGTTCGGCAATAGAGACCGATGGAATAAGTACTAGGCTTACAAAAAAATAAGTCCTGGGGTCGATTTGCTCGACTAAAGGCGGTGCTCCAGCATGGCCACAGTCACATGACTGAAACAAGTAAAAGAGAAAAGAGAAAGAGAGAAATGTATATATATATGTGTGTGCGTGTGTGTATGTGTGTGTGCATGTTCGTGTGTCTGTATTTGTCCCTCCAACATAGCTTGACAACTGATGCTGGTGTGTTTACGTCCCTGTAACTTAGCAGTTCGGCAAAAGAGACCGATGCAGTAAGTACTAGGCTTACAAAAAAAATAAGTCCCGGGGTCGATTTGCTCGACTAAAGGCGGTGCTCCAGCATGGCCACAGTCACATGACTGAAACAAGTAAAAGATTAAAAGACAAAGATGAATCTTATTGATCTTGGTTTCCTCTTGAAAATGTATACACAAAAAACCCTTCCATAAACTGTGAACCCTAAACAAGTATTCCTATTGCCAGAAATAGAAACCCAATGAAGGACAATCAAGCAATATCAACGTATCTTTAATCGTTTGTCTTCTATTTTTCCTTGTTTCTTGTTAAACTGCGGCCCATGCTCCGTTTGTAGAATATGTGTGTCCGTCCCGTTGTAAAACTTAGATGAATGAGATATATAAGATGAAGAATGGTGACCTTGGTTTCCTCTTGAAAACGTATGCAACAAAACCCTTCCATAAACTGTGAACCCTAAACAAGTATTCCTATTGCCAGAAATAGAATCCCAATGAAGGACAATCAAGCAATATCAACGTATCTTTAATCGTTTGTATTTTCTTATCCTTGTTTCTTGTTAGTCTGCGTCAGCCATGCTCTGTTTGTAGAATATGTGTGTCCGTCCCGTTGTAAAACTTAGATGAACGAGATATATAAGATGAAGAATCGTTTGGTAAGATTAAAGATAGAATCTGTTTTTCGATATACACAGACTCTCTCTCAATGATTAAGTGAAGACGTGTGGTCAGGTGGTTAGGGTGTTGCAATCGCGATCGTATGGTCGTGATTTCGATTCCCGATACCGGTAGTGTGTTGTGCTCTTGAGCAAAAACACTTCATTTCTCTCGGCCCAGTCCACTCAGCTGTAAATGAGCAACCCGGCTGCAGATTGGCGTCTCGTTCCGTTGTAGAAGAATGCTAAGGTCTCGCTCACAGATATGCCATGGAAACCGGGCTACCGGCACTATAAGAGCTAGGAATCGAAACAGCAGTGTCCAGGTAACAAGCATTTGGTCGATGACGACGATGAGGGTTCCAGTTCAAACTTAACTTGCAAGTGGCTGAGTACTGCACAGACGCGTGTGTCCTTAACATGGTTCTCACAGAGATTCATCGTGACTCTCAATGTAAATTACATGTACAACTTACTTTTGACAGC
>NC_043020.1:4831228-4838728 GCF_006345805.1 Octopus sinensis | reverse complement strand
GCACTTCATTCTCCATTGAGCATTAGACATTCAACGAATTTTCTTCCCTGTTCTCGACTTTGGGTTATTTTCTTCTCTCAATTTGGGTCCCTGCTTTTTCAGATCTGTGCTTGTACCCCGCCTCCCTGAGGGAAGGTGACGACTCCCTCTCCGGGTCTTTTTGGTTTTGAATTGTCACCGAAGCTTCTGTAACTTTACATGTTGCTCGGTAGATCTGTTGGCCCCCACGAAATCCATTCTCGCCTCTAGAAATAGGAGGTCCTGATATGTCTGACCCGTTCAGCATGGGAGGACTTACCAGAAGCTTGCTCGCCGATGAGACAGCGCTCGGGGACACAAGTCATAACAACGAAATAAAGGTTGGACTTTGTGGAGTGAAAAATCTTTAGACCGTCGGCCAAAATTCCTTGTGGCCCTTCGAGTGTTTACATTTTGAGTTCACCACCAACCGAGGTCAACTTGTTCTTCATTCCTCCCGGGTCGATAAAATAAAGTACCCGTCAAATAGTGTAACTCATCTACTCGAGTAGCCCCCTCCCCTTAAAATTATTAATACTAAATAAAACCAGTGTCCCAGGAAGCTAGAACTGGTCTTTCAAGTCTTTTAATTTAGAATTATTTCTAACATTTGGTTATGAAAGTAAATTTGCAGATCATTGAAGCACAAACATAAAATGTAATAAATTAATTTAGTAATAGAAATTTCGAAGCGTAGCCGTAGTCATAGAAGATTCAAACTGTTTCTCATCTTCCATTTTTTTTTTGGTTTGTTTGTTTGTTTGATTTTCGTTTTTCATCTTTCATCTCTATCTTAACTCGTATTTAATTTATAAATAATAATATTTCCATATATCAAATATTTTGAAACACCTCGTCTGAAGTTGAGGTCATATTCTTTACAACCTTAATTCAGTTTATGGATCTGTTAATTATTTTCCTTCCCCTTACTGGATTTTTAATCCGTACCTCCATATGGAGGTACGGATTAAGGCTCGGATGAAACCCGGGTTAAAGCTCCGGTTTTATGAATCTTCGGCCTCATGACATCATTAATTCTAAGTAAGTCTGTTTTGTGCTAAGCAAGTCCATCAGTTTTTTCGCTTTAAAAGAAACAAAATGGCCATAACCCCACCGGACGATCATCCCAATGTGCGCCTTCATGCAACTAATGTATGTTTGTCGCGTGCTGTCTATGTTACGCGTGGATGATGCATGGGCAACGCAGAGCAGTTCAGAGAGTGGTGAAGAACCATGTTATATATATATATATAAATCCTTTAATTCTTTAAAATGTTTCAGCTCGAAAGCTGCGGCTATGCTGGGGCACCACCGTTGAATGTGATACACTAGTATGTGAAACCACCTCTTATACGTGGCACTTGGTCAACAAGGGATTTCGACGCCGCTACCCGCATCTGTGTTTCCTGCGGAGAGGTAGGTTCATCTGGGACCCCGACAAGAAGAGATCCAGTTTAGTTTTAAAGCAACCCACATCGACACCAAGCAGGTCTCTCAGGCATTTAGGAAGGATATTGAAGAGCTGTGGTGCCCTGGAAACCCAAGGTGTCGCAGTATCTGTTCCTGTATTTTGATGGTGATGTTGGAATCTTTCGCACCATGCATTGGGGCCCCGTTCTGCTGTTGGGGTAACTTTCAATGCCAAAATTCGGGACAACGCCCTCTAGGATATATATATATTTATATATATATGTGTGTGTGTGTATGTGTGTGTGTGTGTGTGTGTGTGTGTGTGTGTGTGTGTGTGTGTGTTTGTGTGTGTGGAGTCGCAATGGCCCAGTGGTTGGTGCAGCGGACTCACGGTCGTAGAACCGCAGTTTCGATTCCCAGACCGGACGTTGTGAGTGTTTATTGAGCGAAAACACCTCAAAACTCCAGGAAGCTCCGGCAGTGGGTTGTGATCCCAGCTGTACTCTTTCACCACTCTTTCTTCTGTTGGCCTGCTCGCTTAGCCAGCGGGGTGGCGTCATTCGAAGGCTAAAAAAACAATGCGAACGCATTGTGACCAGCGATGTGTAGCAACATCTGATGGTCTGGTCGGACACGTGATCACGTAATATATATATATATATATATATATATATATATATATATATATATGAACGGGAGTTGTTGGAGGTGGCGTTAAATAGATCATTGATGTTCATTTACCAAATAAATGCAAAACACACACATGAATAATATGGTGGTGAATATTCTAAGTCTGCAGTTACACTTCAGAATTTATATAATTAAACTGATTTTATTGCATTTTATTTCTATCCATCAAATGAAGTGCATTTTGCTTTGGTAATCGGATTTTAGAAATAATTTTGACTAAATTGGCAGAAAGAATCGTACGACATACAGTTTAAAAGTCTTGAGTAAACTACTACAAACACAATATAATATTAACTGTGTAATTTGATTATTTAGCAATCTTCTTTATTCGAATTTATTGTAAATAATAAACTAGTAAGAAACACGGTAATTTTACTATTACAGAGATATCGTGACTTGCAAGTCATTTATCAAAAGAAAATTTTTCACAGGAAAATGATTTGTAAATCGACCGCTTATTTTTGGTACGCCGGTACATGTAATAAGATTTCAGTGTATTAAGACGAACTAACGTGGTGGTATTTGCGTAATGAGTGGGCTAATATAGAGATTTGTGTGTAATGTTTGAACTAGCGTGGCCATAGATATGTCATGCAGTAGGTAACGTGGCAAAACCTGCGTAATCTATATATATAAAGCTGAAGTTGTCTGTGTGTGGCAGGTTTGGTAGCCTTTAACTAACACTATCTCCTTCGAGACCCTTCGACGCAAGTTGACCAAAATTGAGAGTATGATAGAAGAAGGCTTTCTCTTCCTTCCGTAGAAGATAAAATTTAAATCGGACCATGTTAAGACCAAACATTATTTGAATAAAAAAGGTGCTTTTTTTCTATGAAAATCTCTATTTTTTTAACGATTTTTTGACTGCTGTGTCGCCATTTTTCGGTGTATTTCAACCAGAAAAATGTTTACCCAAAGAAAATAACAAGCTATATAATGCAAAATGTTTACTTTTTAAAAATTACAATTCTAAAGGGTCGAAACAAACCCGAGCAACGCCGGGCGATACTGTTAGTGCATGATATAACGTAGTGATACATGTTTAATATACGAGCTAACCTTGGCGATAGCTGTAAAATGTACGAGATAACGGAGTAACACAGGTGTAATGTACGAGCTAACGCAGCGATACGTGTGTAGTATACATCCTATTCTTTTTTTACTAATTTACTTGTTTCAGTCATTTGACTGAGGCCATGCTGGAGTACCGCCTTTAGTCGAGCATATCGACCCCAGAATTTATTCCTCGTACTTATTCTATCGGACTCTTTTGCTGAACCGCTAAGTTACAGGGGCGTAGACACACCAGCATCAGTTGTCAAGCGATGTGGGGACACAGACAAACAAACACGCACACACACACATATATACATATACATATATACGACGGGCTTCTTTCAGTTTCCGTCTACCAAATCCACTCACAAGGCTTTGGTCGGCCCGAGACTATAGTTGAAGACACTTACCCAAAGTGCCACGCAGTAGGACTGAACCCATAACCATGTGGTTGGTAAGCAAGCTACTTACCGCACAGCCACTCCTGCGCCTATAAACATGTGTAATTTACGAGCTGTTGTGGCGGTTGATGTGTCAGATATGATCTAACAGAGCAAAGAGCTAACATGAGGATACTTGTGTAATATTCGAGAAAACGTGGCAAGACATATATATAGTGCGAGTTAATGTAGGAATACAGCGTCAGACGAAATACCTATTTCTTTACTACCCACAAGGGGCTAAACACAGAGAGGACAAACAAGGACAGACAAACGGATTAAGCCGTTTATATCAACCTCAGTGCGTAACTGGTACTTATTTAATCGACCCCGAAAGGATGAAAGGCAAAGTCGACCTCGGCGGAATTTGAACTCAGAACATAAAGACAGATGAAATACCTATTTCTTTACTACCCACAAGGGGCTAAACACAGAGAGGACAAACAAGGACAGACAAACGGATTAAGCCGTTTATATCAACCTCAGTGCGTAACTGGTACTTATTTAATCGACCCCGAAAGGATGAAAGGCAAAGTCGACCTCGGCGGAATTTGAACTCAGAACGTAACGGCAGACGAAATACCGTCAAGCATTTCGCCGCTCGTGCTAATGTTTCTTATTTCTTTATTACCCACAATGGGCTAAACATAGAGGGGACAAACAAGGACAGACAAAGGGATTAAGTCGATTACATCGACTCCAGTGAGTAACTGGTACTTAATTTATCGACCCCGAAAGGATGAAAGGCAAAGTCGACCCCGGCGGAATTTGAACTCAGAACGTATCGGCAGACAAAATACAGCCAAGTATTTCACCCCCCGTGCTAACGTTTCTGCCAGCTCGCCGATTTAATGCACGGGTTAAATTGATGATCAAATGTGTAAAGTACAGACTAACTTGGTAATATGTGTATAATCACGTGATCACGTGATCGACCAGACCATCAGATGTTGTTACACATCGCTGGTCACAATGCGCTTCGCATTGTTTTAGTCTTCGAATGACGCCACCCCGCTGGCTAAGCGAGCAGGCCAACAGAAGAAAGAGAGAAAGAGTGGTGAAAGAGTACAGCAGGGATCACCACCCCCTGCCGGAGCGTCGTGAAGCTTTTAGGTGTTTTTGCTCAATAAACACTCACGACGCCCGGTCTGGGAATCGAAACCGCGATCCTACGACCGCGAGTCCGCTGCCCTAACCACTGGGCCATTGCGCTTCCACATGTGTATAATATATCTGCTCTAAAAAGACTCCGCCGGTTACGACGACGAGGGTCCCAGCTGATACGATCAACGGAACAGCTTGCTCGTGAAATTAACGTGCAAATGGCTGAGCATTCCACAGACACGTGTACCCTTAACGTAGTTCTCGGGGATAATCAGCGTGACACAGAGAGTGACAAGGTTGACCCTTTGAAATACAAGTACAACTCATTTTTGCCAGCTGAGTGGACTAGAGCAACGTGAAATAAAGTGTCTTGCTCAAGGACACAACGCGTCGCCGGGAATCGAACTCACAACCTTACGATCATGAGCCGAATGCCCTAACCACTAAGCCACGCGCCCTCACAATATATATGTTAATATAGTGATAAATGCGTGATGTACAAGGTGACGTTGAAATATGTGTAAAATATACGCGCTAATATGACGAGATATGCAACTAGATTTAAATATAATAAATAAATGAAGGTTAAAAAATCTACATTAAATAATGATAAAGATAAATACGAAGTTTCGCATTCCGTATTAAACAAACTCTACGAAACAGAAATGAAATTCTGATAAAACTATTTTTTTTTAAAAATAGCTGAAATAAATGAAATACTATCACTGTAATAACAAATAGTAATTCAAATAGAAAATAATTCGAAAGGAAATTAATTTTGATTTGATTCGCGAACTCTTACGATTTTGCAATGATACGCAGATTCTTCGACAGTGAAATCTTTCTGAAATCAATACATTGGATACTCTCTTTTTTTACTCTTGTACTTGTTTCAGTCATTTGACTGCGGCCATGCTGGAGCACCGCCTTTTAGTCGAGCAAATTGACCCCGGGACTTATTCTTTTTGTAAGCCCAGTACTTATTCTATCGGTCTCTTTTTGCCGAACCGCTAAGTGACGGGGACGTAAACACACCAGCATCGGTTGTCAAGCAATGCTAGGGGGGCAAACACAGACACACAAACACACACACACATACATATATATATACATATATACGACAGACTTCTTTCAGTTTCCGTCTACCAAATCCACTCACAAGGCATTGGTCGGTCTGGGGCTATAGTAGAAGACACTTGCCCATGATGCCACGCAGTGGGACTGAACCCGGAACCATGTGGTTGGTTAGCAAGCTACTTACCACACAACCACTCCTGCGCCTATATATATAATATCTGATGTATTATTTGTACGAAGAAAAGACTTAAGATATATTCACTAGGGGGTACTGAATAGTTCCTGGCATTAAGGGTACCACGGAGGTCGTATTCGGAGGCCCAATTTTCCGAGTTATTTTACAGGGCTTAGAAAAACCAAAGGACCGCTGCAATAAATGAGTGAATTTGAGAGGGGAAAATATTGAATAACCGAATTAATTTATGTTTCTGTATTATCTTTTACACAAAGCCAGGAACATTTCAGCCCCTTTGTATGGATGGAAGCACTCCGTCGGTTACAACGGCGAGGGTTCCGGTTGATCCGATCAACGGAACAGCCTGCTCGTGAAATTAACGTGTAAGTGGCTGAGCACTCCACAGACACGTGCACCCTTAACGTAGTTCTCGGGGATATTCAGCGTGACACAAGAGAGTGACAAGGCCGGCCCTTTGAAGTACAGGTACAACAGAAACAGGAAGTAAGTGTGAGAGAAAGTTTTGGTGAAAGAGTACAGCAGGGATCACCACCATCCCCTGCCGGAGCCTCGTGGAGCTTTAGGTGTTTTCGCTCAATAAACACTCACAACGCCCGGTCTGGGAATCGAAACCGCGATCCTACGACCGCGAGTCCGCTGCCCTAACCACTGGGCCATTGCACCTCTATAGCCCCTTCGTATATGAGGGAAATGAGAGAAGTATTCCATAACTGTGACTGGCAAAGAAAAATATTTTTTTTAAAAATATTTCTATCAATAAATTCTTGTAAGTTCAATATGAGTATCATCGAACTCGCATCTAATTTCCCGCGTATAAATACTTATAAACAGAATTAAAATCTATCCGTATTTGTCATTTTTTTCTTTTCTTTCCCTATCTTTTCTTTTATTCATGTGAAAAAACCTTTCTCCATTACCCAGAAGGGGCTAAACATAGAGGGGACAAACAAGGACAGAAAAAGGGATTAAGTCGATTACAGCGACCGCAGTGCATAACTGGTACTTATTTAATCGACCCCGAAAGGGTGAAAGGCAAAGTCGACCTCGGCGGAATTTGAACTCAGAACGTAACGGCAGACGAAATACGGCTACGCATTTCGCCCGGCGTGCTAACGTTTCTACCAGCTCGCCGCCTTAAAAAACCTTATCATCACCATCCTAAAAGGCGGTGAAGTGTCAAAATTGCAATCGCACCAAACACTTCTTCCAGATTTTCGTTCCGAGTTCAAATTCCGACTTTGCGTTTCATCTTTCGGAGGTCGCTAAATTAAGTAGCCAGAATTTTCGGGGAGGTACTAAGTTGATTACATCGACCCCAGTACTCAGCTGGTACTTATTTTATGGAACCCGAATAGGGTGAAAGTTAAAGTCGACCTCCACAGAATTTTAACTTAAAACGTGAAGACAGACGAGACGCTGCTGAGCATTTTATCCGGCGTCATAACGCTTCTTCCAGTTCGCCACCAATTACACTTATGTAATATCGCATAGATAGCGGTGTGGCAGGAA
>NC_043020.1:4808728-4826228 GCF_006345805.1 Octopus sinensis | reverse complement strand
TAAACGACTAGCGTCAAGAGTACCAACGAATTTGAGTCAAGCTGTTTTGATCCATACAATAAATCTGTTGTGTGGCCTTCTTTCGTTATCTATAACGAATGGGTGGTGCTCATGGGCCCGGTTTCCCGGTTTCAATGGCGTATTTGTTCCCCAGCTGGACGGGACGCCAGTATATCTCAGCGTTACTCATTTTGGCCAGCTGAGTGGACTGGAGCACCGTGAAATGAAGTGTTTTGCTCAAGAACACAACGCGTCGTCCGGTCCAGGAATCGAAACCACAATCTTACGATCATGATGCTGACACCCTAACCACCAAGCCACGCGCCTCCACACACATATATATATATAATACATACATAATAGATTCATATATACATACATACACTCACATACATACATATATACATAATACATACATACATACATACATACATGCATACATACATACATACATACATACATACATACATACATACATACATACATACATACATACATACGTATATACATACATATATACATGCATGCATGCATACATACTCATGCGCAGTTGCGTTAAGAGATAGGATAAATATCCATGTTATTGAAAGGTTTTCACCTTAAAATCTTTGTTGGGAGGAAGCAACGGAGTTCGTTATGTTTTTATATACGGAAGTGAAAGTAAACCATGCATCCTTTGAAGAATCGTTCTCAATACCAAACCTGTATAAAGCGGATTGTGTATATATGCGTGTAAACTACTAGTTATTATTGGCAAATGTAGAGGTAAAGATTAATATAATGGAATCAAATACAATATACGTATATGCATACATACATACATCTATCTCTTTCTCCCTCTCTCTCTCTCTCTCTCTCTATATATATATATATATATATTATATTATATATATATATATATATTATATATACATATGTATATATACATACATACACGTACATATATATATAGAAAGAGGGAGTGAGAGAGAGAGAAAGACATCTGGTAGGTTGATACATATATCTATAAGTATGCATGCATATATATTATTGAGTATATACATAAATATATATATATATATATATATATATATATATATATATAATATATATATATATATATATATATATAGATATATAGATAGATAGATAGATAGATAGATAGAGAGAGAAGAGAGTGATAGAGAGAGAGAAAGAAGAGAGGGAGGATTGACGGATTGGTAGGTAGATACATATATTTATATGTATGCATACATATATTAATGCATATCTATATATATATATATATATATATATATATGTATGTATATATCCTACACACACATCACACCCATATGCACATGTATATACACACACGTAGGATAGCAGTTTTAAAGAAATTTTCGTGAAACTGAATGCAGTAGATTGAAAGTTGATCGTTTGAAGGAAATGAAAGACGAAGATCTTGCACAGAATGGATTAGAATATTAAAATATAGCAAAATAAGTTATAAATTTGCTTAGAATACACCATAAATCTTGTACTAAGTTTAGTGTACAAAGGAAAAAAGATGTATGAAGAAATCCATTGAATGGGATGGAATAATTCTTACGTATAAAACGAAAAAAAAATTTACCAAGATTGGAAGTGATTCAATATAATTTGAATCATATTAAGTTTACTAAAGTCGAATGAGTGTAATGGAACTTATTCAGTAGGAATGACTGTGCGGTTAAGAAGCTCTCTTTGTAACCACATGTTCTTCGGTTCAGTCCTGCTGCACGGCAGCTTCCCGTGCTTTTGTCTTCTATTATGACAAAACCCCACCCGAGTGACCAAAGCATTCAGTAGACGAAAACTGTGTTGAAGGTCGTCTAACATTGATGATTTCGTGTGGCTATTCGAGTTATATTTTTTAGCTTCTATTTCTAGCAATTACAGGTGCTACTTTACACCCTCATTTATGCATATTACCTTTGGGGTTTTTCATTGCTATAGTCACTTATATTATAATGTACTTAATATATTACTAGCAGTATAACCCGGTTTTGCCCCGGATTAAGTTAGGATTATTAAGCTAATCAAGTTCTTTATTTCAAACAAACTAAGCAACATCGACGTCAAGTTTGGGCGAAATCCGTTGAAATTGGTTTATATATATATATATATATATATATATATGGGCAACAAACACACAAACATACAGACATATACACACATACGTACGTACACCTATTGCATACATGTTTTTTGTACGCATACATGTTCGAGTGTGTTTGTGTGTGTATGTGTGTGTGTGTTGCCCGTATATCAACAAAACACTTTTTCCTCGATGGTAAAAAACCAACAAAAGTCTTAACAAAACCTTACTCGTCGCTAGAAAAGGATTTAACACCTCTTTGCAAACAATGGTGATACATCGCTGGTCACAGTGCGCTTTGCAGTATTTTAGCCATCCAATGTCGCCATCCCGCAGGCTAGGCGAGCAGGCAAACCCTCCCCTTTCATCGAAAGGGGAACTGGAGCAACACGAAATGAAGTGTTTTTCAAAACTGACAAACACAACACGCCTCCCGGTCTAGGAAACGAACCCCCGAACTAGCTATCGAGAGCGCAACAACACAATCACTAGGCTACGCGCCTTATTTCTATAATCGTTAATCCGACAACATATATTTTGTCTTACCATCGATGACGTTCGGGGAATGATTTGTCCCCCACTGATTGACAAACGGTGCTGTTTTGTTTACTTCCCCGTCACATTCAATGGCTGAAACAAGTAAAACACAATATGTTATAATTTCCATATTTCCTAAATTTATTTTTAGTGGGGCTGTATTAACCCAGACCTTTTATTATATTAGGACCGCCCTTGTTCCTCAGAGAATTAAACATCATTAGTCCTTCATTTTAATTTTCTCCCTCTTTTAATTATTTTCATTTAATTATGGAACTTGCTGCCATAAAATTCATTATCCATGAATCTTTTATCTTTTGTCTTATATTTGTTTCGGTCATTGGACTCTGGCCATGCTGTAGCACCGCTTTGAATACATATATATATATATATATATATATATATATATATATATATATATATATATATATATATATATCTTATTATAAAAGGCAGATTTTATCTGCCTCCCTTTGGGAGTTATAGAAATCTACAATATAGGATTTCTTCAATTACAATTTACCTAGCAATTTTAAGAGTACAATGCATCGCGTCATGCCAGGTCCAGTTTTTAAAATTTAACTCCAATTAAGCAAAATTTACAGAAAACTCACATTCTGGTGTGTGTGTCAAACGCTTTTTTAGTCTGGTTTACACCACACGCAAACGCACACACACACGAAGGGAGCGAATTGTTTCACGACGCTATCACCCTTCTCCTCCTTTGTCTTTGCAAGTTGGCAGCTATTAAAGTGAAAACAGTGAATCCGACAGCGATAAAGAAAACGAATTGGCACCTGAATGGAGTGAAAATTTAAAAACTGTTTCTTTCGGTGATTTTTCTGAAGAGAACTGCACCAAGCCACAGACTTTCCCAGAAGAGTAAAGCCTTACACTATTTCTATTTACTTTTTCGAATGAGCCCATTTGAAATCATTACGGCAGAAACGAACTGTTACGCTAAACGTAAACAAAACGAAGAAAGAAACGATAGTGTTGTTATTTCCCACAACCTTAAATGAAATTAAGGCCTATTTTACCATAAATATTATTATGGGTATCAGAAAGTTACCCAGAATAACAAATTCTATCGTAAAATTTTGTGTATACCCAATTGAATATTAGCTAATAACCCATTTTCTATAGCGATGTTTTGAACAAAATTTTAATAATTTTACAGAATGTTACCCAGAATAACAAATTCTATCGTAAAATTTTGTTGTATACCCAATTGAATATTAGCTAATAACCCATTTTCTATAGCGATGTTTGAACAAAATTTTAATAATTTTACAGAATGTTACCCAGAATAACAAATTCTATCGTAAAATTTTGTTGTATACCCAATTGAATATTAGCTAATAACCCATTTTCTATAGCGATGTTTGAACAAAATTTTAATAATTTTACAGAATGTTACCCAGAATAACAAATTCTATCGTAAAATTTTGTTGTATACCCAATTGAATATTAGCTAATAACCCATTTTCTATAGCGAGTTTGAAAAAAAATTTTAATAATTTTACAGAAAGTTACCCAGAATAACAAATTCTATCGTAAAATTTTGTTGTATACCAATTGAATATTAGCTAATAACCCATTTTCTATAGCGATGTTTTGAACAAAATTTTAATAATTTTACAGAATGTTACCCAGAATAAAAATTCTATCGTAAAATTTTGTTGTATACCCAATTGAATATTAGCTAATAACCATTTTCTATAGCGATGTTTGAACAAAATTTTAATAATTTACAGAATGTTACCCAGAATAACAAATTCTATCGTAAAATTTTGTTGTATACCCAATTGAATATTAGCTAATAACCCATTTTCTATAGCGATGTTTGAACAAAATTTTAATAATTTTACAGAATGTTACCCAGAATAACAAATTCTATCGTAAAATTTTGTTGTATACCCAATTGAATATTAGCTAATAACCCATTTTCTATAGCGATTGTTTGAAAAAATTTTAATAATTTACAGAATGTTACCAGAAAACAAATTCTATCGTAAAATTTTGTTGTATACCCAATTGAATATTAGCTAATAACCCATTTTCTATAGCGATGTGTTTGAACAAAATTTTAATAATTTTACAGAATGTTACCCAGAATAACAAATTCTATCGTAAAATTTTGTTGTATACCCAATTGAATATTAGCTAATAACCCATTTTCTATAGCGATGTTTGAACAAAATTTTAATAATTTTACAGAATGTTACCCAGAATAACAAATTCTATCGTAAAATTTTGTTGTATACCCAATTGAATATTAGCTAATAACCCATTTTCTATAGCGATGTTTGAACAAAATTTTAATAATTTTACAGAAAGTTACCCAGAATAACAAATTCTATCGTAAAATTTTGTTGTATACCCAATTGAATATTAGCTAATAACCCATTTTCTATAGCGATGTTTGAACAAAATTTTAATAATTTTACAGAATGTTACCCAGAATAACAAATTCTATCGTAAATTTTGTTGTATACCCAATTGAATATTAGCTAATAACCCATTTTCTATAGCGATGTTTGAACAAAATTTTAATAATTTTACAGAAAGTTACCCAGAATAACAATTCTATCGTAAAATTTGTTGTATACCCAATTGAATATTAGCTAATAACCCATTTTCTATAGCGATGTTTGAACAAAATTTTAATAATTTTACAGAAAGTTACCCAGAATAACAAATTCTATCGTAAAATTTTGTTGTATACCCAATTGAATATTAGCTAATAACCCATTTTCTATAGCGATGTTGAACAAAATTTTAATAATTTACAGAATGTTACCCAGAATAACAAATTCTATCGTAAAATTTTGTTGTATACCCAATTGAATATTAGCTAATAACCCATTTTCTATAGCGATGTTTGAACAAAATTTTAATAATTTTACAGAAAGTTACCCAGAATAACAAATTCTATCGTAAAATTTGTTGTATACCCAATTGAATATTAGCTAATAACCATTTTCTATAGCGATGTTTGTTGAACAAAATTTTAATAATTTTACAGAATGTTACCCAGAATAACAAATTCTATCGTAAAATTTGTTGTATCCAATTGAATATTAGCTAATAACCCATTTTCTATAGCGATGTTTGAACAAAATTTTAATAATTTTACAGAAAGTTACCCAGAATAACAAATTCTATCGTAAAATTTTGTTGTATACCCAATTGAATATTAGCTAATAACCCATTTTCTATAGCGATGTTTGAACAAATTTTAATAATTTTACAGAATGTTACCCAGAATAACAAATTCTATCGTAAAATTTTGTTGTATACCCAATTGAATATTAGCTAATAACCCATTTTCTATAGCGATGTTTGAACAAAATTTTAATAATTTTACAGAAAGTTACCCAGAATAACAAATTCTATCGTAAAATTTTGTTGTATACCCAATTGAATATTAGCTAATAACCCATTTTCTATAGCGATGTTGAACAAAATTTTAATAATTTTACAGAAAGTTACCCAGAATAACAAATTCTATCGTAAAATTTTGTTGTATACCCAATTGAATATTAGCTAATAACCCATTTTCTATAGCGATGTGTTGAACAAAATTTTAATAATTTTACAGAATGTTACCAGAATAACAAATTCTATCGTAAAATTTTGTTGTATACCCAATTGAATATTAGCTAATAACCCATTTTCTATAGCGATGTTTGAACCAAATTTTAATAATTTTACAGAAGTTACCCAGAATAACAAATTCTATCGTAAAATTTTGTTGTATACCCAATTGAATATTAGCTAATAACCCATTTTCTATAGCGATTGTTTGAACAAAATTTTAATAATTTACAGAATGTTACCCAGAATAACAAATTCTATCGTAAAATTTTGTTGTATACCCAATTGAATATTAGCTAATAACCCATTTTCTATAGCGATGTTTGAACAAAATTTTAATAATTTTACAGAATGTTACCAGAATAACAAATTCTATCGTAAAATTTTGTTGTATACCCAATTGAATATTAGCTAATAACCCATTTTCTATAGCGATGTTTGAACAAAATTTTAATAATTTTACAGAATTATACCAGAATAACAAATTCTATCGTAAAATTTTGTTGTATACCCAATTGAATATTAGCTAATAACCCATTTTCTATAGCGATGTTTGAACAAAATTTAATAATTTTACAGAAAGTTACCCAGAATAACAAATTCTATCGTAAAATTTTGTGTATACCCAATTGAATATTAGCTAATAACCCATTTTCTATAGCGATGTTTGAACAAAATTTTAATAATTTTACAAAGTTACCCAGAATAACAAATTCTATCGTAAAATTTTGTTGTATACCCAATTGAATATAGCTAATAACCCATTTTCTATAGCGATGTTTGAACAAAATTTTAATAATTTTACAGAATGTTACCCAGAATAACAAATTCTATCGTTAAATTTTGTGTATACCCAATTGAATATTAGCTAATAACCCATTTTCTATAGCGATGTTTGAACAAAATTTTATAATTTTACAGAAAGTTACCCAGAATAACAAATTCTATCGTAAAATTTTGTTGTATACCCAATTGAATATTAGCTAATAACCCATTTTCTATAGCGATGTTTGAACAAAATTTTAATAATTTTACAGAATGTTACCCAGAATAACAAATTCTATCGTAAAATTTTGTTGGATACCCAATTGAATATTAGCTAATAACCCATTTTCTATAGCGATGTTTGAACAAAATTTTAATAATTTTACAGAAAGTTACCCAGAATAACAAATTCTATCGTAAAATTTTGTTGTATACCCAATTGAATATTAGCTAATAACCCATTTTCTATAGCGATGGTTGAACAAAATTTAATAATTTTACAGAAAGTTACCCAGAATAACAAATTCTATCGTAAAATTTGTTGTATACCCAATTGAATATTAGCTAATAACCCATTTTCTATAGCGATGTTTGAACAAAATTTTAATAATTTTACAGAATGTTACCAGAATAACAAATTCTATCGTAAAATTTTGTTGTATACCCAATTGAATATTAGCTAATAACCCATTTTCTATAGCGATTTGAACAAAATTTTAATAATTTTACAGAAAGTTACCCAGAATAACAAATTCTATCGTAAAATTTTGTTGTATACCCAATTGAATATTAGCTAATAACCCATTTTCTATAGCGATGTTTGAACAAAATTTTAATAATTTTACAGAATGTTACCCAGAATAACAAATTCTATCGTAAAATTTTGTTGTATACCCAATTGAATATTAGCTAATAACCCATTTTCTATAGCGATGTTTGAACAAAATTTTAATAATTTTACAGAAAGTTACCCAGAATAACAAACGAGCCCTTCAGGGTATTAGCGCGCGTCTACGATGAGTCTACGATTTAAAAAAAAATTACGATCATATTTTTCCATTTTAATGCATTTTTTTCGCTTTTATATAAGGGAAGTAACTCTCTAAAAATATCTACGATGTGGTCAACGATTTAAAGAAAAATTACCTTAATTTTTTTTCAACTTTTAATGCATTTTTTGCTATTTTTTGGCTATAACTCTCTAAAAATGCTTATATAGTTATTTCCCTTACAAACCCGAGCAACGCCGGGCGATACTGCTAGTATATATAGATATTATACATATATATATATATATATATATATATACATACATATATACATATATATATGTGTGTGTGTGTATGTATGTGTATATATATATATACATATACATATATGTGTGTGTGTGTATGTATGTATGTATATATATATATATACACACACACACATTTTAGTCAACCCAATGGATCCAATGTCATTGATTCTATCGGGCAGTGACGGGAGAAACACAGAGATAAAGTTACATTCACATACACATACACACACACACACACATGCGTACATACATACATCCTTACGTACATACATACATGCATACATACATCAATACATACATGCATACATACATACATACATACGACGCGCCACTATCAGTTTACGTCAGCTAAATTCACGCATACGTATTAGATGGACACAGAGGTATAGTAGAAAAATACTTACCCAAGGAACCACGCTGTGGGACTGAACCGCAGACCAAGTGGCTGGAGAGCAAATCTCATAACCACACAGCCACGCTTGCACGTGATGCAGGAAATGTACAACTTAATCATAAAATCATTTTGTCAATTTGCTGACACGTAGAGGTTTGCTTTGGTTACTATTTCTAGCACGTTCAATAACTGCATGGGGATTTTCTTTCGTTTCTATTTCTAGCATGTCCAGTGGCCAGTGTTACTGTTAAGTGTAAACGCGTTATGTTTAGATGCTGGAAATAAACTAATTATATATTTCATGTTGTCAGTTTGTTGCCGGGTGGAAACAGAGGCACGCTGAAATATACTCGAAATATTTGCCTTCTAGATACAATATATGTTTCCAGGTAAATCGTAACAGTGAAACGACGTGTTAGGAAAATCAGCGAAGTGTAATGGCATTAATTTGATAAGCACATCCAAAGGAAAGAACTGTTTGCATTGTTACGGAGTACAATAACTGTGCTTCTGAATATAACTTTCTGGCCGGAAGCTACAAGTAATTAATATTTGTGCTTGGAAAAGCTGATAAATCAACGAATTTCGATGTAGTATGTACAAGTTGTATTTTATGTATAGGAGAAAATAAGAGATTTTGTGTGGTTTCCTAATTTCATCTAGGTGTTGAGTTTTATGTAAGTGAAGGACAAGGAGAAATAGTATTCTAAGTTCTGATACGCTTAGATCACTCACATATTATTACTACTATTATTCTCATTATTACTATTATTATTATTATTATTATTATTATTATTATTATTATTATTATCATAATTATTAATATTATTACTATTATTATTATTATTATATTATTATTATTATTATTATTATTATTATTATTATTACTATTACTATTATTATTATTATTACTATTATTACTATTACTATTATTATTATCATTATTATTATTATTATTATTATTATTATTATTATTACTATTATTATTATCGTTATTATTATTATTATTATTATTATTATTATTATTATTATTGTTGTTATTATTATTATTATTATTATTATTGTTATTATTATTATTGGTGGTGGTTTTGTCGTTGTTGTTGTTATTCTTGTTGTTGTTGTTGTTGTTTGCATGTGTATGGATGAATCAAGAGTGTACTTGATGCGAAATTATTTTAGGTCGATAATACGAAATTACCAAAAGCCTACGCTGGAAGTTTTCGCTTCATTAAACCCCTCTTATAGTGTTACTGCATGTGAAGTAAAATTGAATAAGTTTCTGTGCAACTTTCAAACAGAAAACAACGTGAGAAATTGTATTTTGGAACATGGCCGCCTTTAGGCGCTGCAATCGTAAAGATGCGGTCATGCCTATGTCGTTAAGAAGCTCGCTTTGCAAGCACGCGGTTTCGGGTTCAGCCCTGCTTGGCGCCATTTAGAGTTGGTGTTTTCTGCTATAGCTTCGAATGTAGTAGACGGAAAGCGTATGGAAGCCCACAGTGCGCGCGCACACACACACGCGCGCACACATACACACACACACATATGTGCATATTAGCTATTAGCGACTGAAGCAGCTAATATGAGTGTCTATGTATGTATGTATGTATGTATGTATGTATGTATGTATGTATGTATGTATGTATGTATGTGTATATATATATATATATATATATATATAGATAGATATATAGATATATATATATATATATATATATATGCGTGTGCGTGTGTTGTATGTGTGTGTGTGTATTAATGTGTCTGAGTGTTGGTGTTTGTGTTTGTCTCCTCAGTAGCGTTTGAGAACCGGTGCTGTTATGTTTACGTCAGCAATTCGGCAAAAAGAGAACGATAGAATAAGTAGATAGATACGAAGGGGGTTCTCATATTACATTAACTTCCCCATCAAATGTTGAAGTGTGCTAAACATGTTATGCATAGAGAATTACGTACAACGGTATATCCTGAAGCCAAGGGGAAGGAAAGGATATGGTCTTGCTGCTATGAAACAATCAGGCCTTCTCAAACGCATATGTAGAATCATATATACGCACTTTATATACATTATTTACATTATTTACATTTGACGGATATTTGTCCTCATCTTGTTTGTTGTTAACATAACGTTTCGGTTGATATACCCTTCAGCCCCCATCAGGTGTCTTGGGAAAATTTCGAACCTGAGTACTCAATCCTAAGGTATTTGTGATGTTAAAGGCGGCGAGCTGGCAGAAACGTTAGCACGCCGGGCGAAATGCTTAGCAGTATTTCGTCTGTCTTTACGTTATGAGTTCAAATTCCGCCGAGGTAGACTTTGCCTTTCATCCTTTCGGGGTCGATTAAATAAGTACCATTTACGCACTGGGGTCGATATAATCGGCTTAATTTGTTTGTCTGTCCTTGTTTGTCCTCTCTGTGTTTAGCCCTTTGTGGGTAGTAAAGAAATAGGTATTTTCGATGTTATTATCATTATTATTATTATTCAGTTCACTGCCTGGAATCGAACTCGGAATCTTGTGGTTAGTAGTCCGCGCTCTTAACCACTACGCCATATGCCCGTCAAATGTCCGTCAAATGTAAATAATGTACATAATTCCTCATCTCTTAAATATGGAACTGTAATACGCACTTTATGTATAATATATGTAGATATGCGTGCGTATGTGTACTTGTAACCTTAACAGGGAAATATCTATGAATTTGATGACGGGAAAATTGTAAAAGTTCAAGAGTTTTACTTAATATCTCGGTGGTATTTGCAAATTCATTGTTAAGTCAATAAAATTGATTTATTTGTCGTCGTTTCATATTACATATTTGCAAGCTAATGTTTCATAGCAACAAAGAGAATGAGGGAGCGAGAGAGAGAAAGAAAAAAGAGGAAGAGAGAAGGAAGGAAAGAAAGGAAGAAGAGAAGAGAGAAAGAGAGAGGGAAACTAAGTGTGAGAGAGAGTCTGCGTTCCTAGGGTAAAACTGAGAAAATTTCAACAAGTCAACGTCGTTCGCTTAAGATAACTAAGTGAAAAGGAAAAGTAACGAAATATTTATGAAAGAAGGGATTAGCGTATTAAGATAGGATTCAAACAAAGATGGAGACGGTTTTTGTTCCAATTGCATTCTCCATTTTGTTTTTCTTCTCTGAGGAAATGACAATTTTAGAAACTAAAATATTTTCATTTTTTTTTTTATCAAAATATTATTTCTTATAAAAGGAAACCACCAGAACACAGGATAGTCAGTTCTTAAATCCCTCCATCCATACGTCTATCCTCTCCGCCTAATATTCCTTGGAGGGAAGTCGGCGTAGTGCTGTAGGTTGCTATTAGAAGCTACCACCATTATACTTTCGGGTTGTTTTCCTTGTCGTAACCAAATAATAAATTGGACATTATATAACCATCTTAGGGCGATGAGCTGGCAGAATCGTTAGCATGCCAGGCGAAATGCGTAGCCGTATTTCGCCTGCCGTACGTTCTGAGTTCAAATTCCGCCGAGGTCGACTTTGTCTTTCATCCTTTCGGGGTCGATTAAATAAGTACCAGTTACGCACTTGGGTCGATATAATCGACTTATTCCGTTTGTCTGCCCTTGTTTGTCCTCTCTGTGTTTAGCCCCTTGTGGGTAGTAAAGAAATAGGTATTTCGTATGCCGTTACGTTCTGAGTTCAAATTCCGCCGAGGTCAACTTTGCCTTTCATCCTTTCGGGGTCGATAAATTAAGTACCAGTTGCGTACTGTGATCGATCTAATTTAGTGGCCCCTTCGCCCAAAAAGTTTGGGCTTTGTGCTTAGAGTAGAAAATAAACGTTAGCACGCCGGGCGAAATGCTTAGCGGTATTTCGTCTGTCTGTACGTTGTGAGTTCAAATTCCGCCGAGGTCGACTTTGCCTTTCAGCCTTTTGGGGTCGATAAATTAAGTACCAGTTGCGTACCAGTCGATCTAATCGACTTGCCCCCTCCGCCAAAAATTCCGGGCGTTGTACCTTGAGCAGAAAAGAATATATAGTCATATGCCCGGTGATCATCGCGATTCAAAACGATGAGTTTATCTAAATGCTATCTCTAATAAAAGAAACCCACCCGAACACAGAACCGTTACTCTTTAAATGAGTGGAGGAAATTAACTGATACACGGCCTTACTTGAATGTGCAAAGTCTCTCGAGATGCGAACACCCAAGTTCATTTACCAAACTGAATAAATAAATAAATAGCCAACCTACTCCTATCTCGCGATCTTCTGTTGCTTAATTCCACCTCGCCATTGATTTCCGTTTCTTTGTTTCTTTGTTGAAGTAATTTTGAGGTTCCTTTCTCTTTAATTTAACCTTTTGTACGTTTAATTTTTTCCTTTCTTTTTTTTTTCCTCTAAAAATATGTTTTTAGGATCTTTTCGATTTGAACGGCAGTTTTTTTCTAGCGGTGTCATATGAAATTGTCACCCTTAATTATAACACTAGTATCGATCTATTGCATTTCAATCTGTTTTAGGGTTAGAGTTAGTTAGGGTGAGTTAAGGTTAGGATTAGGGTTAGGGGTGGGGGGAAGAGTATCTATTTTTCTTCACAAATGTAAATAAACTCAATCTGTTTCTTAAACGAGGGACATATTTATACGACAGAATGTTTTTTTTACCTCAATAGACGTCAGTGATTGGTTGAAATTGAAGAAATTGAAGAAAAAAAACAACAAATATCTTACAAACTATAGAATTTTCTTAATAGAGCCAAGAGAAAAAGATGTTTTATAAGCACATTCTACCAGTATACGAAGTTTAAAATTTTTTAGTTACTTAGAAGTTATGTTAAAAACTACCGTTCAAACCGAAAAGATCCTGTTTTTAAATAAAACTTCAATCAATTCTTCATACCAGTCTTTTGACTCCAATCCCATATTGATCGTTTCACCGCTTTCCCTTCAAATATAGGATCACTTCTTTAAGAATATTCATATCCCAATGAAAAACCTTAAATCATACGTAACAGTGTTCCAAGATCCAAATATCAATTTTATCATTCAAAAAAAAAAATCATATGTTACTGAATTTATTTAAATTCTTTAATTTGAAATTAAATTCAAAGACGTCGGTTGCATATTTGATTGGAAATTTGGTCACGAATTGGTTAACTGTATAAACTGAGTAGAATGTCTTGCAAACGGAAATTATAACCAGATGGAAGATCTGCTTCGCCGTAAGCTAACCCCTACAGCGCACAGCAATTCTTGTAATTAACTACACAGAGACTCTGGTAGGAAGCAAGAACATGCAATTAGAGACTAGTTCTTCTGCATGTAAACATTCCTTCAACAAATCGATGAGAGAAGAATTTGAAGGAAAATCATGATGTCTCGCTGAAGTACAAATATACGCAGAACATTTACAGAGCGAGAGAAGTCTAGGTGGTTGTATCGAATTCTTAGTACAATTGGTGCTTTATTTTATTGACCTCGGAAGGCAATGGCAGTTCCTGCTAGATTTGAACTCATAATATAAAAATATTCATAAGTAAGTAGAACAGAACATTATAACCAGTGCTACATCTAGCGACTCACGGACGGAATACGCTTTCATATTTAAATTAAGTAATTACTTCAAACTTTAGCACAAGGCTAGCAATTTATAGAAGATGACGTTTGTCAATTACATCGACCCTGCTAGAGAGCTGAGGCAGCGAATTGGTCGAAAAGAATAGCTTGTGGTATTTGATGTGATCCTCTGTGCCGTGGGTTCAAATACTACGCAGGCCAAGTTTACATTTTATTCTTTCGGAAGTCAACAAAGTATCAGTCATGTGCTGGGGTAGATTCTCTCTCTGTATTTCTCTCTCTCTCTGTCTGTCTGTCACTCTCTCTCTCTCTCTCTCTCTCTCGCTCTCTCTCTCTCTCTCGGAAATCAGCAGCGTGAAGTAAACAAGAATGGTACATTTTCCACCCCACAAATCTCTTCATTACAATGCTCTGGTAACAAAGAAATAATAGTAGACTGTTTTACCAAGCATCAAATATTTCTGCAGAACAGGCCTTATTCAAAGGCTGTTCCAAAGTCGACCTCGGCGGAATTTGAACTCAGAACGTAGCGGCAGCCGAAATACCGTTAAGCATTTCGCCCGGCGTGCTTAACGATTCTTGCCAGCTCGCCGCCTTCGGGAAGGGGAATACCATTTTCACTACAACAGTGCGGCAGCCAGAATCCTTAGTGCCTTTCTCAACCGCGTCCCACACACAGTTGTCAATATTATCACAATAGGATGAATTAGGAGGCCAGAAACTTGGGTTGGTGAAGCCATAGAAATTCTTCAAAAACCACTCGTAACTCTTTCCGCCCGCAGATATAGCCACAAACCGAATCCTGTTGCGATACATTTGACCTCACATTAGCAACCTCATCCAACCAGAATTTGACAACAGTCTGCGGTAGCTTCACATATCCATTTGAATTCAGCCTAAGGCTCTATTCAACGATGCTGACGCAGTCAGAATGTATGCTGACCACGGCTTCGTAGACTTCGTTGCAGCTATCCATGTCAGATCTTACACTCTTTGCGATGCTCAGAGTATTAGATAGCAGCCGTGATGTTGGCATTTTGATATCCGGTGGGAATTATCATTCCACACGATGACATTTTCCAATAGTCTGCAACATATTTCCAATATCCAGATGGTTGTCAATCTTCCCTATCAGCTAACATTTTCTCAACTTGTACTTAATGCTCAACTTCCATACTCATTTCAATTTTAATCTTCATGCTCTCCAACGCCGCTGACTCTCCACCAACACATCAAGTTGTTCCTGGTAAAAAAAGGACACAAAAGAATTCAGATTTACACCATACAACCTATATATGGCCCAGTGGTTAGGGCAGCGGACTCGCGGTTGTAGGATCACATTAGTGTCTTTTCTGATAGCCCCGAATCAACCAAAGCCTAGTGAGAAGGTTTGGTAGAGGGTAACTGCAAGAAGCATGTCGTATGGGCATGTGTGTGGGTGCACTCATGTGTGTGTGTATGTATGAATATTTATATGTGTGTGTTTGTGTGTGTTCCCACCCTCGCTTGCCAACCGGTGTTTGTTTCCTTACGTTTCCGTAACATAACGGTTCAGCTGAAGAGTCCGACAGATTAAGTGCCAAGCTTTGAAAGGACAAGTTCTGGGGGTCGATTCGTTCGACTAAAAACCTTCAAGACGGTGCCCTAGCATGGCCGCTAGAAAACAAGCAATAAGATAAAATACATACATGAGTGTATATATGTGTATGTGAATCTGTGTGTATGTATATATATATATATATATATATTATATATATATATATATATATGTGTGTGTGTGTGTGTGTGTGTGTTTCTAACAATCACGTTTAATCTGTGATGATCAAACGAATTACAGTCACGATGTAAAATAATAACGTATGAAGACACTAATTAAATGATTTCAACTAAATTACTTGTATTTACTAATTCAATATTATATTTTTTTTTTCGAGCTGATGTTATTAAAAATCAATATTGTGATGTAGTGATGTTCAGTCAGTTGTAATTTACTGCAGACAAACGAAAACGGTTTTTCATGTTTTAATTAAAATCAGAATCAAATACAAATACACGGACATACATAAATTTACACACATACACGCATATACATACACGTCTATACATACATGTACACATAAAGATGCCTAAATATGTGTGTGTGTGTGTGTGTGTGTGTGTGTACAGGTGCAGGTGTGGCTGTGTGGTGAGAAGTATGTTTCCCAGCCACGGTTCCGAGTTCAGTCCCACTACTTGGCACCATCTACTATAGCCTCAGGCCGACCAAAACCTTGTCATTGAAGTTGTTATACGAAAACTGAAGGAATCCCGCCGTATACTCTATTTTTCACTGTTACTTCTTGGCAGAAAGTGGATTTATGTATATGTGTATGTATATATATATACATACATACATATACATACATACACACACACACACACCACACATATATATATATATATATATATATATATATATATATATTTGTGCGTTGTGTCTTTGTTTGCCAACCCCACCATCGCTTAGCAACCGATGATAGTGTGTTTAAGTCCCCCTAACCTTAGCGGTTCGGCAAAAGAAACTGATGAGAGTAAGTACTAGGATTACAAAACTGGAGCGTGTAAAAGAATAAAAGAACATATAGATATATATATATCCTACATATACATCCCCGTACACATGCATACATGCAAGACAAATGCAACTATATACACATATAGACATATATAGGCACATGAAGGCAGAAAGATTATTTATATATATACACACATACACAATACATACAAGCAGACACACACACACACACAGATAGATAGATAGATAGATAGATAGATAGATAGATAGATAGATAGATAGATAGATAGATAGATAGATAGATAGATAGATAGATAGATAGATATCACACACACACATATATACTCTTTTACTTGTTTCAGTCATTTGACTGCGGCCATGCTGGAGCACCGCCTTTAGTCGAGCAACTCGACCCCGAGACTTATTCTTTTGTAAGCCCAGTACTTATTCTATCGGTCGCTTTTGCCGAACCGCTAAGTTACGGGGACATAAACACACAAGCATCGGTTGTCAAGCAATGCTAGGGGGACAAACACAGATACACAAACACAGACACACAAACACACACACGCATATATATACATATATACGACGGGCTTCTTTCAGTTTCCGTCTACCAAATCTACTCACAAGGCTTTGGTCGGCCCGAGGCCATAGTAGAAGACACTTGCCCAAGGTGCCACGCAGTGGAACCGAACCCGAAACCATGTG
>NC_043020.1:4781228-4803728 GCF_006345805.1 Octopus sinensis | reverse complement strand
AATTGGACTCTTGTCGTGTTCTTTATCTTTCATTGATTTCATTCTATCGTCTGCCCCATGCGCTGGCCAGAACTACTTCCTCTTAGTGCTTCTCCACCACCTTCTCCACCTCCCCACCGCTGTAGAAGAAGCAAGTAATTCTTCTCCTTTTGAAGGTGGGGTAGTCACTTCCACCGTCGGTAGCACAATTTCCCACCGACGAAATTCCGGGACATGCCGGTACTGTGTTACCGTTTGCCGGCGTAGAGTGTCTGCTAATGATGGGAAACATTATAATATCGAACAACTAGGATTAAAAGAAGAACTTCTATTGAAGAGAATGTACAGTACGTAACCGTAGCAAACAGCCCCATCGTTATGAGATAGCTTATACATACACACGTACATATACCTACACACACACACAAACTTCACTTAATGAATCCTCATGAAGGAAAGTTATTAAAATCTCAATTGGGCTCTTGTAGAAGAAGACAAGTAATTCTCCTTTAGGGGTGGGGTACTCACTTCCACCGTCGGTGGTACAATTCCCGCCGACGAAGTTCCGGGACGTGCCGGTACTGTGTTACCGACTGCCGGCGTAGAGTATCTGCTAATGATGGGAAACATTATATAAGCGAACAACTAGGATTAAAAGAAGAACTTCTATTGAAGAGAGTGTACAGTACGTAACCGTACCCAACAGCCCCATCGTTATGAGATAGCTTATACATACACACATACACATACCTATACACACACTCACACACTCATAAACATATTTATTTGTTTGAGTATGTAGATATGTAGATGTGTATGGGTAATCACTCTTTTAATTTCGTTAGTGTCGTATTAAATAAATCAATGTTATTGTCATAAATCATCTGATGAAAGAAGATATTTCCCTTTCAGTGTAGTTATTGACTTTTGGGGGCGTCGATAGAATTTCTGTGATGTTGCTTCAGCATATATTACGAACAATGGCGACTTCCTACAACAACACGAGCAACAACAACATAGTAATAATACAAGAAAAAAATTAATAATGATAATGATAACAATCAGTGATAATAATAACAACAATAATAGTGTTAATAATGTTTTCTTCATCGACCACAATGTCACATATCTATCAATAGATAAACAGGTAGATAGATAGATAGATAGATAGATAGATAGATAGATAGATAGATTAATCGATGAAATCGATCGCAGTACGTGTTCCTTGATTATCGTACTTATTTATCGATTTGCCAAAACACTAAATTACGGAGACGTAAAATGGTCAACGCCTGTTGTCACGTGATGGTGACAAGGACACGCGTACACTCATACACAGATACCTATTCATAAACAAACACTCACACAGAGACAAACACACACACACGCGCTCGCGCGCGCGCGCACACACACATATTGAGTTTGCGATGGGTAAATTATCGCTATTTTATATTTATAATTACGCTCATCCGTAGCGGCAGACGAAATACAGAATTCTTTACTACCCACAACGGGATAAACACAGAGGACAAACAAGTACAGACCAACGGATTAAGTCGATTATATCGACTCCAGTGCGTAACTGGTACTTATTTAATCGACCCCAAAAGGATGAAATGCAAAGTCGGCAGAATTTGGACTCAGAACGTAACGACAGATGAAATACCTATTTCTTTACTACCCACAAGGGGACAAAGATAGAGGGGACAAACAAGGACAGAAAAACGGATTAAGTAGATTACATCGACCCCAGTGCGTAACTGGTACTTATTTAATCGATTCCGAAAGGATGAAAGGCAAAGTCGACCTCGGCGGAATTTGACCTCAGAACGTAGCGGCAGACGAAATGCATATTTCTTTACTACCCACAAGGGGCTAAACACAGAGGACAAACAAGGACAGACACACGGATTAAATCGATTCCACGACCCCAGTGCGTAACTGGTACTTAATTTATCGACCCCGAAAGGATGAAAGGCAAAGTCGACCTCGGAGGAATTTGAACTCACAACGTAACGGCAGACGAAATACGGCTACGTATTTTGCCCGGCGTGCTAACGATTCTGCCAGCTCGCAACCTTATTCAATATAATATTCAAAACTAAATTTAGCGTCGGAAGTAAGATGCTGGGTATAAATAGAGGAGTTATTTCAGTTCTGAGCTAGCTCTTCATCGGAGACGAAATGAAGTCCTGAGATTGGAAATTCAAGAAACTACGAACAGAGATCCCCAGTTACCAATCTAAATCTGCTGTATCTACAATAAATATTTGTTCACGCAAGGGATGAGAACAGATACAAAATGATAACTACTTCAAAAGAGCACATATACTAAAAAGTACTTAGAAATCTTCCGTTTCGTCGCCAGATCCTGCATAACGGTATACATGATTTTTCCGTAACAAATAACAGTGAAATCATTTCTTATGTGTTCGAATACGGCCCAAGTATAGATGAGCTTGTGACAAGCTTGTTTATATATATATATATATATATATATATATATATATATATATATATATATATATAAATGATAAATGCGCCCTTTTAAAGCCTAGCCAGGCTCATGGGCCCAGTTTCTATGGTGTATGTGTTCCCCAGCTGGATGGGACGCCAGACCATCGCAGCGTTACTCATTTCTACCAGCTGGGTGGACTGGAGCAACGTGAAATGAAGTGTTTTGCTCAAGAACACAATGCGTCAGCCGGTCCAGCAACAGAAACCACAATCCTACGATCATGGTGCAGACACCCTACCCACTAAGCCCCTTACCTCCACACACACAGACACACACCACACACACACACACATATATATATATATATATAGGGAGAGTTTACGAAAAATACAAAAGACGAAGCCAGGTGGAGTACAAAACAAACAGATGTATTAGTATAACGCTCAGGAATAGAAAAAGTCTTTTACGTTTCGAGCCTACGCTCTTCTACACAAAGGGACACAGAAAAAACAAGGAGAGAAAAAAATGTGTGTAGTGGCTAACGATCTATCATGGCGACTATCATGTATGTATATATATTTCAAGAATATAAGCACTTCTTAAAGGGATGTCAGCATCCAGGGACCCCGATTTTGTCCTGAGTATCAATGAAATATCAAAAGATGTTAGCGTCACATTGATGGTTATGAGTATATTATTTATGTATAAGAAATAGAAAACTAAGAAATTGACCAACAGACATCAATTTATTAAAACAAATTAAATTTCAAATGAAGTTTCTTTTACTGTCAAGTTCTGATCCTGACGAAATGTTCAATTAAATATATTCAATACGAATCTTTAATTTAATTTTTCTTATTTGAATTACTTGGACAGACATGAAAACAATTTGTAGGTTATATGAGTTTGATATTGTTTGAAATTGGATTGCTTTTAATAAAGTGATGTCTAGAGGTCAATTTCTCCGTTTTCGTTTTCTTACACACACACGTACTCACACACAGAAATACACAGACACACATATACATACATGTATTTAATACAATTATGATTTGATTGAATTAGGTTCTTAAATTGAGACACCTTGTTAGGTCTGAGTAACATGCATATTCAACAATATTAAGTGAATATCAGACTCAGTACATAACAGCCGGCCACATGACGGCCGTACCTCTTTGTTACTATCTTATATTTTATATATATATATATATACAAGAAAAAAAGCTAACAAACTTTTTTAAAAACCTTTTATAAAACTGTGCATCATTAGAGAACTTTTGAAGTCTGCTTACAATCTAACTTTGCTTTTTATAGAACTCTCTTCGATACTTCTTGAGTGTAGCCTCACCCATTAGGATGTTTGGAAAACTCATATGTGTTTTGGCTGATGAATACGGGACACTTGTATTTGCTGCAATTTTTGCAGCTTTTAATAAAGCTGTTCTTCGTATGAAACAATTGTACTGAACGACTAATCCATTCTTGTTTATTATCACCCCACATTATTTTATGGTTAATACCATATAGATTTCTGGTGCATCTAAGTTAAGTACCGCATTCATGTGAATTCATTGGAACTCACTTGAATCTTAATTGTTTTTACTGAATATATATATATGTGGGGGGGGGTATGTGTGTACGAAGGGAAATCAAAAGTTATCCACACTTTGGCTATAACACATCTTCATTATTGTCACACTTCCTTCTGCGCATGCGTGCTTATAATTGGTGCTATTGTGGTCACGTAGTTGAAATTTGCGCCTGACCGCGCCATTTCTCTTTCTGGATTCACGGTGTAAGCATGGCCGTTCCACTAGCGATATGCACCAAAGAAGAACAAAGAGCAGTGATCAGACTTCTCTGGAAAAGGAGTTCACGTTCAACAGTGCAAAAATACGGCGGTTTTCTGGCCAGCAATTCACACCAAACCCCGAAGCCTATTGTCGAAGAAAATCTTGTTGTTGTATGACAATGCGCGCTCACACACTTAATTATAATTGCATTTTATACTATTATAAATGGCCCAGTGGTTAGGGCAGCGGACTCGCGGTCGGAGGATCGCCGTTTCGATTCCCAGACCGAGCGTTGTGTGTGTTTATTGAGCGAAAACGCCTAAAGCTCCACGAGGCTCCGGTAGGGGGTGGTGGCGACCCCTGTTGTACTCGTTCGCCCGTACTCTTTCGCCCAAACTTTCTCTCACTCTTTCCTCCCGTTTCTTGAGTAACGCTGCGATGGACTGGCGTCCCGTCCAGCTAGTGGGCGAATACATACGCCACAGAAACCGGGAAACTGGGCCCATGAGCCTGGTGAGGCTTGAAAAGGGAGCATAAAATATATATATATATATATATATTCAGTAAAGGGTAGAAGCCGATAGATAGGAGTTGGCAAACAGACATAATAATTGTTCGGTAGTGTAGCTGAGATAAAATATCTAAAATGTTGAGTCTATTCTAAAATGAAATATCGTGTTAAGACATATTCTTTTGTCGCTAAGGATAAAAAATATTCCTATTTAAATGTGATAATCTGACGCCATTTGTTGCACTGATCAAAAAAGTTCTGTATGAAAAATATTCGTTAATATTCTAAGCAGTTAAATTCAAGATCTTTCTTTTTTCCCATCCAACGTGGTGGAAAATAACGATTGCTGTATTTTGTTGTATATACACGCATACACATGCATATGTATATATATATATATAATATATATATATATATATATATATATATATATATATATATATATACATATATATATTCATACATACATAGATATATATACATATATATATTCATACATATATATATACATATAAATATATATATACATATATATATACATATATATGCATACATATATATATATATACATATACAAACATATAAATGCATATACATGTATAAATATATATATACATATATATATAAACAGGTGATAAATAGATAAATAAAGGTATAGATACACACACATACATAATGCATACATACATACATGCCTACATACATATATACATACATACATACATACATACATACATACATACATACATACATGCATACATACATACATACATACATGCATGCATACATACATACAGAACAACTATTTATTTATCTATTGACATCGCAATTTTAATTCCTGCAAGGTTAATAGGTCTAAGAAAATTATTATTATCGATTTTATTTTTCTAAACGGAAATGAAAATATATTTTCTGTTCCTACAAAACCTTAGAAACAAAATAAATTTTTAAAAAATTTTTATTTTCATTTCTTGATATTAAAAATACAAACAAAACAAGAAAATATTGTGATTTCAGTGATACATAACACCAGGTGGAAATTATTATTTCTGTACAATTAGCAGAACGTGACGTATCTGTGATATTTATTAGAAATAGCAAGAAATTATTGGTTTTATTTACATTTTTACTGCAGATAACATCGCCAAGAAGCTCTTAAGGTGGATCCCATACTGTGGTTTTTAATATTCATCAAATCTCAGTAGGTATTATTTTCTAGCTAAAACTATTTATTTCTTATCTAATTTATTCTCAGCATGGACTGTTATTATTTTTATTATTCCGTGTCTATATCAGATCTTTCCATTAGTTGTTAAATTATCCAAACAAGATGGCGGTTATGCATTTGGGATTGTTGAAGATAGTGAAGAGAAGAGAGGAGATAAGGAAAAAGTGAATACAGCCGCCAGAGAAAACGGATGTCGGTTAGATTCATGTGTTCGACTAACCGGAAGTGTGACTGGTAATAATGGTTTTAATGGCAAGAGGGACATACCGGAGCGGCCGTTGGTATGTGAGTGTATACGTGTGTGAAAACGTGTGTGCGTATGCGGAAGTATAAATGAGTGTACTTGTGTATATAGTGTGTATGTGTATATATATGTGTGTGTATAGGGAGACAGATAGAAAGATAGATCGATAAGATAGATTGATAAGATAGATAGATAGATAGATAGATAGATAGATAGATAGATAGATAGATAGATAGATAGATAGATAGATAGATAGATAGATAGATAGATAGATAGATAGATAGATAGATAGATAGATAGATAGATAGATAGATAGATAGATAGATAGATAGATCGATAGAGAGGCACATAGATAGACAGACAGACAGATAGATAGATAAGATAGGTAGATACATATATACATACATGCATGCATACATACATACATACATACATACATACATGCCTACATACATATATACATACATACATACATCATACATACATACAACATACATACATACATGCATACATACATACATACATACATGCATGCATACATACATACAGAACAACTATTTATTTATCTATTGACATCGCAATTTTAATTCCTGCAAGGTTAATAGGTCTAAGAAAATTATTATTATCGATTTTATTTTTCTAAACGGAAATGAAAATATATTTTCTGTTCCTACAAAACCTTAGAAACAAAATAAATTTTTAAAAATTTTTATTTTCATTTCTTGATATTAAAAATACAAACAAAACAAGAAAATATTGTGATTTCAGTGATACATAACACCAGGTGGAAATTATTATTTCTGTACAATTAGCAGAACGTGACGTATCTGTGATATTTATTAGAAATAGCAAGAAATTATTGGTTTTATTTACATTTTTACTGCAGATAACATCGCCAAGAAGCTCTTAAGGTGGATCCCATACTGTGGTTTTTAATATTCATCAAATCTCAGTAGGTATTATTTTCTAGCTAAAACTATTTATTTCTTATCTAATTTATTCTCAGCATGGACTGTTATTATTTTTATTATTCCGTGTCTATATCAGATCTTTCCATTAGTTGTTAAATTATCCAAACAAGATGGCGGTTATGCATTTGGGATTGTTGAAGATAGTGAAGAGAAGAGAGGAGATAAGGAAAAAGTGAATACAGCCGCCAGAGAAAACGGATGTCGGTTAGATTCATGTGTTCGACTAACCGGAAGTGTGACTGGTAATAATGGTTTTAATGGCAAGAGGGACATACCGGAGCGGCCGTTGGTATGTGAGTGTATACGTGTGTGAAAACGTGTGTGCGTATGCGGAAGTATAAATGAGTGTACTTGTGTATATAGTGTGTATGTGTATATATGTGTGTGTGTATAGGGAGACAGATAGAAAGATAGATCGATAAGATAGATTGATAAGATAGATAGATAGATAGATAGATAGATAGATCGATAGAGAGGCACATAGATAGACAGACAGACAGATAGATAGATAAGATAGGTAGATACATATATACATACATGCATGCCTTCATACATACATACATACATACATGCATACATACATATATACATTCATACATACATACATACATATATACATTCATACATACATACATACATACATACATGCATACATACATGCATTCATACATACTTACATAAATACATACATACATATATGCATGCATACATATATAAATACATACGTAAATACATACATACATACATACATACATACATACACATACGTGTATCTAGCTGTGTGCATTTATAGGAGTTACGGGCCTTGTGTTTGTGTATGCGTGAGAGAGAATATTTAGTGACTATATATATGGTGTGACTAACAGAGTCTCCGTTTGCAGGTGAGTGTATATGTTTAAAATCCTGAAAATCTTTGGGAGCGCATTTTCGAGAAAATTTTACACGGCAGCCTAAACAAGGTCGTTTGTTCTGTGACTCTCAGCATGAAATTTCCCTGACAGATTACTTCTATCCAGTCTTGGTGCGTGTTAAACTGTTTTTACTATTGATTAAATCAGTCTTTCAGTTGGGAGTGAATTATATTTATATTCCAGTCTTTAAGCAGAGCTGGGTATATTCTTTAAAGTTAATTTCCTTGTAGTGCGTTACGAAGATAAAGATGTAAAATCTCAACGATTTCTATAATGAGAATCTGCAACTATTTTCTATCAAAGATAATTTATATCACATATCCTGCTTAACTACACAGCCTATTGGCAAGATATCAACATATCAGTATACTCTTCCCTTTCTCCATATATGCTACTCTGAATATATATATATATATATTTACGAGCAAAACGCCCCCCGTCCAATGGACGGTGCTGAATCAGATCTGCTGAATAAAAAGTAATCAGTGTTTTCTTTTCATTAAAAAATAATTAAGCATACCTTTATTTCAATAAAATTTTTGGTTTTGTTAAAAACGAAGTTATGGTAAAACACACAAAAAAAGCACTTCTCGAGAAACCAAATAGTCTTTCCTTCCTTCATGCCAAGTTTGAAGAAAATATTTCTTTTTCATCTTACTTTTTTGGTCTCTTAAATATACTACTTTTGTGGAATTATTTCAAGGCAGCCGGTTTTTTTGCGCAAACTGCACGTGCATTTTTCTCGCGTACGCGTAGATATATACATACATACATACATACATGCATACATACATACACACATGGGTAAGCACATAAATGCAAAACAACGTGAGAAAATAGTACTCGAATACCGCAGGTAGCGTAACATGCATATTTATATATAAGGTCTATATGTATGTTTATACAAAGAGACAAAGAGATGAAATCATTAATTTCCTCGCTGTATGCGGGGAAGGAATTAGGAACCGCTATTTGAAATCACTTTTATTACATCATTAATACAATTTAGAAGGTCACGATAACCCCAACATCCCCTCTCTCTGTCCATCGAAACAAGATAACCCACCCTACATCGACACTCGACCGGCTCGAAATGACAGTCAAATCTCTTTCATTCGCACTTGATTTGCAAGCTGATTAGAAGGTCTCTATTGGAATCAATTAGATTTTATATTTCCGCTATCAGAACAAAGATCAATGTACGGCGGACATTACAAGATGGCCTGAAGACAAACAAACGTCACATCGAATGGATGTGCAAGAGAGCTATCCGACCGAAACCTTTGGAGGAAGCTCGCCATCGAATGTGTTAAACAGCGCAGAACGACCAAATCCTAAAGAAGCTCATCTCTCAGAACCGACCTGGTGCTAATCAACAACATTGAAGTATTGGTTCTTTTGTAAATCCAAGGTATTTTCTATGGTGAAAGCATAACATTATTTTATTTTATTGTAAAGATGTTAGAATTGACACATAAATCAAAGTAACAAGATAGAGAGGATTTTTACAGCAACTAATTGTATGGCTAGTATTCCGCCAACATCGATCAGATATATATATATCACTATTCTAGCACTGATCGATTTAATCGATTTTAACAGACCTTACTAGAAGAGGATCTCTGTGCTATAGAGAAAAATCGGAAATTATAGAGTACGTGTTCAAGATGGGGGAAAAAATATTTTCTGATATGTGGGATTTTTTTTCTGATATTGCGTAAAATACTGTGTGAAGTTACACAGAAGAACCTGGTACGAGAAAATGATGTCCGGGAAATGCTGGAGATGCATGTTCGCGTCTTGGGCTGGTAAATACTCGAATTTGTAAAATAATGTTCTTTGGAAGTGTATTATGTATGAGGTGAAGACGGCGAGCTGAAAGAATCGTTAGCATGCCGGACAAAATGCTTAGCTTCATCTCATCCGTCTCAACATTATGAGTTCAAAATTCTTCCGAGGTCGAATTGCCTTTCATAATTTCGGGTGTCGATTAAAATAAATACCAGTTGTGTACTTGGGTCAGTGTAATCGATTATCACCCTCCTCCAAATTTCAAAGCCTTCTGCCTTTTAGTAGAAAGGATTATTATTATTATTATTATTATTATTATTATTATTATTATTATTATTATTATTATTATTATTATTATTATCATTACTATTATTATTATTCAGTAGTTTTATTTTTATTGTGTGCTTTCACTTCACTACCGAGCGCAGCTCTGTGTGCCTTGGGTATGTGCTGTGATTTGTTGTGATGCTCTGATGGTTATTATTATCATCATTATTATTATTATTATTATTATTATTATTATTATTATTATTATTATTATTATTATTATCATCATCATCATCATCATCATCATCATCATCATCATCATCATCATCATCATCATCATCATCATTACATCGTCACTATTTAAGCACTGGAGATGATGTAACTGACTTATCTGTCTTCTGAAATCTGCTGGTTTGTAAGAAAATTCAAATCATTCCATACGAGATGCTACGCTCTATACAACTCATATCATGTTTCTGCGACGTAATAACGATTTAGTTTCCATTTTAGAAGCCAAATCTTGGGTAATTACACTATCCTGCAATGAAAGATTTTTATCTGAGGGGTTTTTATTCAACATTAAGCTGCCAGTATCCACACAACACTTAATAACAACAGAACAAGCAACAGACAAATGACTCGATTCGTACGACAACATACAGCAAAACTTCTTAAATGCTGGTTAATGACTCCATCTTCAGTAATTACCAGACGACATGTAACGTTAGTCTATAGATGAAGCGCTAAAGGCGAATCCGAGCTTTCTTTTATAACTGAATTATTCAATTTAAACCATTGTTTTGGTTCGTTCGTTTCTTGAAATATTTAAGAAATACTTTCGTGTTTAGTAGTAAAGAATTTACTGTTTCTGTCTACACAGCTTGTGTTAAAACATTTGCACAACAGTCTTCCGTTTCTGAAAAATTTCTTCTTTTCTTCCTCGATTCACAAATTCGAATAGATTTGAAACCCGCAAGAACCACCCTGAGATTCAGAATAAGAGACCTGGGTGCAGTTGTTTTGATGCTAATATTTTGGCACAGCTGGTCGGACATTCAGGCTGTTTTGGAGACAGTAATTTTGGCGCTGCAAGCAAATACACAGGCGATCAAAAATATACACATACAGTTACAAAGAATGAAAGAGAGGTAGAGAGAGAACGAAAGAGATAGGAAACAAAAGAGAGAGAGAAAGAGTGAAAGAAAAAGAGAGAGATTAGATGAGAGAGAGATTAAATAAGAGAAAAGGAGATTAAATGAGAGTGAGATTAAATGAGAGAGAGAGAGATTAAATAAGAGAAAAGGAGATTAAATGAGAGTGAGATTAAATGAGAGAGAGAGAGAGATTAAATAAGAGAAAAGGAGATTAAATGAGAGTGAGATTAAATGAGAGAGAGAGTGATTAAATAAGAGAAAAGGAGATTAAATGAGAGTGAGATTAAATGAGAGAGAGAGAGAGAGATTAAATAAGAGAAAAGGAGATTAAATGAGAGTGAGATTAAATGAGAGAGAGAGATTAAATAAGAGAAAAGGAGATTAAATGAGAGTGAGATTAATGAGAGAGAGAGAGATTAAATAAGAGAAAAGGAGATTAAATGAGAGTGAGATTAAATGAGAGAGAGAGAGATTAAATAAGAGAAAAGGAGATTAAATGAGAGTGAGATTAAATGAGAGAGAGAGAGATTAAATAAGAGAAAAGGAGATTAAATGAGAGTGAGATTAAATGAGAGAGAGAGATTAAATAAGAGAAAAGGAGATTAAATGAGAGTGAGATTAAATGAGAGAGAGAGAGATTAAATAAGAGAAAAGGAGATTAAATGAGAGTGAGATTAAATGAGAGAGAGAGAGATTAAATGAGAGAGATTATAATTTATTAATTTACTCATTTGCTCATTTATTCTTTCACTTGTTGCAGTCATCCGATTGTGGCCACGCTGGAGCACCGCCTTTAAGGCGAACAAATAGATCCCATGACTTATTCTTTGTAAGCCTAGTACTTATTCTATCGGACTCCTTTTACCGAGCCACTAAGTTGCGAGGACGTGAACACACCAACACCGGTTGTTAAGCGATGGTGGGGCGGACAAACACAGACACATTTCTTTATTGCCCAAGAAATAAGAAACGTTTAGCACGACTTTGCCTTTCACCATTTCGGGATCGATAAATTAAGTACCAGTTGCGTACTGGAGTCGATCTAATCGACTGCCCCCCCCCCATGTCCCAAAAAAATTTCGGGCCTTATGCCTAGAGTTAGAAAAGGATATTTTGAGATTTGTGGTGGCGAGCTACTAAAAAGGTTAAGCACACCGGGCAAAATGCTTTGCTGTATTTCGTCTGCCGTTACGTTCTGAGTTCAAATTCCGCCGAGGTCGACTTTGCCTTTCATTCTTTCAGCGTCGATAAATTAAGTGCCAGTTGTGTATTTGGGTCGATCTAATCGACTAGCCCCCTCCTCGAAAATTTCGGGCTTTGTGTCTAGAGTAGAAAATGATATTTTGAAATTGTGCTCAAGTCTCCTGTTTGATGACAATTTGTATTTGCAGTAAATGTCTAGCAGACTCAGTACCATCTTTGCTGTTTGGTACCGAGCATGAGCACTGCGAGGGTTTCCTTGTAAGGTTTACACTTCATCGACGAAAAGAATCTTTCGGGTCGCACAGATATGATATTTCTGTTCCAGGGTTACCCAGTCTCTCGAATATTGAGGCGTTTCTAGAAAAACGAGAATAATTCAGAAATTTTTTTCAGGTAGTAGAGTGGTTAGTGTTGATTGCAGTACACAACAACGACCAGAGTGAGTTGAGATTCACAGTTTATGAACCCTGGACAGTCTATCAGACTTGAATAGGCCATCCACGTAGTGTAAAAGGCCACGTGATTGATGACCAAATAATTTCATCAAATCTTTCCCTAATCTTGAAAATTATAACCAGTAACTCTACCACATGAAATTCCATTGTCTGTAAAAGAAAAAAAAATTAATTCACTTTCCAACTCATAAAATTATCTTCACCACCAGAATGATTCCAAAAATAGGAAACCGCTGGTAACGGAAATGATTGTTTGTTGATGTAATCATGTTTGTACAAGAAAACAGGAAAAGTAACCCGTGGAGCTTATGATATTGAGAAAATATCGATTCTTGTTAATATTAGGAACAGTTCGTTTGAAGTCAGTGTCTAAGTGTTCAGAAGTGTATGCAGCCTTTGTGAAATATAATCTGGTTGGTGAAATTTTGGTTTGCGGTTTGCGTTCTGTTCACGCTTAACACAAACCAGCCACTTGTTGAAATTCTTCAACGGAGAATGGTATGCTGTCAGATCTACCAATGAGATTCAAGCGAGTAATCTATGTACGATACAGAACATTTGGTTTTAATCTCGATCCGCCAATATTCTTTTGAGTCATCGGTCTCAATGAAGAATTCCTTTACACCTGTAACATGCACACAAGAATTCTTTTACACCTGTAACTCCGATTCTGTTGCACATATTTCTGAATTACCAGTGAATTCTTGTGGATTGTATTTCTGCATCTTTTAAAGTATTTCCGGAAGAATTCTCCAGCCTCTCCCAAGAATCTCAAAGGCGAACACATCTTGAAAAATCAAACTGAACGAGGAAAACGTATTTGCTTTATGGTGAAATATCTCTAAGACTTCAGGTGTAAGAGAAACTGTAATTGTGCGGTAAGAAACTTGCTTCCAAACCACATGGTTCTAGGTTCGGTCTCACTATGCGGTATCTTGTGCTAGTGTCTTCTAATATAGTCTCGAACACACCAAAGGCTTGTGAGCGGAGTTGGTAGACGGAAACTGAAAGAAGCTCGCTGTATGTGTATGTCTTTCGGACTGTCTTCTCCTACTACCGCTTAACAACTGGTGCTGATTTTTTTCCGTGCCTGTGACATAGCGGTTCGGCTAGATTACCGATAAAATAAGAACCTGGCTTTTAAAAGAATGTGTATTAGGGTCCATTCATTCGCCTAAAACTTCTTCGAGGCGATGTCTCAGCATGGCCGCAATCAAAGGATGAAACAAGTAAAATATAAAAGATAAGCAACGGATTTAATGTCTGGACGCGACATGGTATCATGAGGCTGCGCTTCGTTGCGCACTTTAGACATGGTTTCTTTACCATGAGGTAATAACCTCAAAACGTTTACTTCAAAATTCGGATACATTTATCAGCTACCGTACGCCATCATACAACAGGGTTACTCCTTTTACTGTATCCAGTGAAAGGAGTTTATATATATATATATATATATACATATACATATACATATATATATATACATACATACATAAATAGATACATACATACATACATACATACATACATACATACAGACATACATACATATACGTGTGTGTGTCTATGCATGTATGTACATATAAGAGACCGCTTTTTAGTTTGCTCAAGGCGCCGAACGGCGGGACTGAACACGGACCCATCTGGTTGGGCAGTAAACTTCTTACTAACTACACAGCCATATACATATATCACATTTTAACGAAAATCTTTATTTAGTTATCTCAATGCAAATTGCAGAACCGTTCTCGTATCTCCTTCAATATTGTCTTTTATCTTTTAACGCCAAAGACGGAACATTAATGGTTCCTTTCATATGTCAAAGAAAAGAAATGAGAAAACTAAAGCAGCGAATATGAATGGACGGCCATTTTAAGCACAGCCAATAATTGCCTGTCAACAAAAATGTATTCCGGCGTGATGCGTCCATTTTCAAGTTTCCTTTCAGATTATTTATATTTATGCAGGCTGACTTGATTTTGAAGTCTAGTTTTATATGCATGTTTCCTCGTGTCATTTGTTTTGTCTTAGCTCAGCAGAAATAAGAGTGTTGTTTCATTGATGCCATCGGACGGCGTCGTCGGACGCTCGACCGAGGGACCAGTTAAACTGCTCGGAGTCTGGTTTAATCCCGACCTCCAGGTTGATAAGAACTGGGACATCAGGCGAACAGGGTGGCTTGTCTTGCACAGAAATGGACTGAAAGAAAGCTGCCCTGGAAGGTCGGGTAGAGGTGGCGATTGCTTACATCGCCTCCGTTATCATTTTTATCTCCTGACCGTCGTGCCTTGTCCCGGTTACTGCTTGACCAGGTTGGAGCGTCTCTTATTTAAATTCTTGTTGAAAGGACGCGTTCCAATGTTCAGGCGGTCAGTCTGTTGCCAGCATCCTCTGAGTGGCGGATTTGAATAGGCCGTGGCTCCTAATACGCAGACACGTTCTTAGGTTACGCTACCTGCAACGATGTCTAAACGGTGAGTGAGCATCGTTTGTGAAGCTCGTCTTTCTGCAGCTCGTCTCCTTTACATAGATGCAGTTTTGGGTGAAGAAAAGACCGGGACTGGGTGTCTGGCCCCTCGAATATCGTCAGGCGCTCACAACCCTCTACAAGTCGGACATTGGGTACAGCGAATGTTCCGCTTTCGAAATTTATAGAGGATTAGTGGCGGAGAAGTGCGACGACGTTCTCGGGGAGACTCTGGGTGCCGACGAGAACGAACTGACTAGTCTGTTCCAGAGAACTTTGCAGTCGGAAACTATCATGGATAATTTCCAGATGTCCTTGGCCTGGCAGTACTACCAGGGATTGGGGGCACTACCGGTTCGAGTTAAACTCTACAGCCAGCCAGACAGGCTTGTCCGAGGTGTGTGCAGCATGATGAAACCAGACTGCTGGACATCGTTTAGTATCCGGGAATTACTAACTTGTGGGGTTATGTTGAACTGCTGCTGTCACGTATGGGACTGATCCTGATGATCACACTGTCACCCTCTTCAATCGGACAGGAAGGCAGTTTCCCTTTACCTGGTGAGTGTGGCCAAAGAGGTCGTTTGTTGGACGAGGCTGAAACGCATGAGGACAGTATATTCATCTATGGTAGAGCTCTAAATGACGTCTTCATGTTTCACTTGAAAAGGAAATTGAGAGTGGAGAGCGAAGTGCTGTCCTCGAGTGAGTTTACTGAAAGGTGAGTGAAAGTTGAGAGAATGGCAAGAGTGGATGGTACCTCTCTCAGTGTAGTCCTGTGAATCGGAGAGACGAAATTGGAGTGGGCACTTGCTCCAAGGGTTTCAGGGAAATCTCGGACATTGGATGTTCTCAATTATCTCTAGAGGCCTTCCTGTAAGAGGAAGGCAACATCTCTATCATCCTCCCCACCATCTTTTTTTTATCCTTGTATGCTTTTCATGCATCTTATTTCAGTGTATACCGTGTACACTTACTTTTTTTTATCATTTCATTATTATTATGTGTAACCCCCACATCCACACTTTATATCTGCCTCGGTTTGTCCCCCTCATCCTTACTTCGCCCTAGTGGCAAATAAGTGAAATCATTATTATTATTTTTCCTTTTTAATTTTGGTTTGCAAGATTCTTTATATGAGTTTGTGTGTTGAAGCATATTCTGTTGTGTCTGGGGAGAGTCATTTTCTTTTTGTGCCTTATAATATAACACACTCACCGGTAAAATTATTATTATTATTATTATCATTATTATTATTATTATTATTATTATTATTATTATTATTATTATTATTATTATTAATATTCCGCTGAAGTCGACTTTGCCTTTCATCCTTTCGGGGTCGATATAATAAGTACTAGTTGCGTACTGAGGTCAATCTAATCGACTGCCCTTCCCCTCCCCCAAAATTTCGGACCTTATGTCTAGAGTAGAAAGTATTATTATTATGATTATTAATAATAGTAATAATAGTTGTCCTTATTATTATTATTATTATTATTATTATTATTATTATTATTATTATTATTATTATTATTATTATCATTATTATTATTATTATTATTATTTTCATCATCATCATCATCATCATCATCATCACCATCGTCATCGTTATTCATACCATCTCTCCATTATGCAAACACAACCATTACATTCCACAAATCAGACCATATTCAAAGCAAAAAAAAAACCATAAACGCACACAAATATTCTTTATTTGTCCAATATTACGGACGCAAAGTTGGATACACACAATATGGAAGAAAAAAAACAAATTCTCTCCAGAGCCAACACAATGCAGTACAGAAAACCTCACGTGCATATAAGCTATTTAGATAAAAAAATAAAAAAAGAAGAATCTTACTGGTTGACCTCCCCTAACTGTTTGTCTGTTCACTGAGTAATGCCTTTTATATTATGAAATGTTTTAAATATGGCGTTTGATATGCAAATAAAGAAAAAATAGAGATCTAGAGTGGCGGCCATGTTTTTGTTCTTTGTACAAAATGTGTATATTGGTACAAATGTATGTGTCCTTTAGAATATGTAACTATACGCCAGGAAGTATAATGGAAACACAGAATAGTTTGCAGGCATAGTTTGAGAATTTCGGTTTACAACAATGCGATTCTGTGTTCAATCCGAGCTCGCGGTAAGTAGGCTAATGTGTTCGATTTTTATTTTGATTTGGGCAATATTTTGTGAGTGCAATGGGGTAGGAGGAAAACTGTGTGGAAGCCCATCGTATAAAACACACATACACGCAAACACACACATATCTATCTATTTTTATATACGTGAGTGTGTGTCTGTGTGTTTGTGAATGTCGAACGACAAGAATGAGTGTTCAACACAGCTTTGGTGGTGGATAGAATTTCTTTATTTGTCTTTTAAGAGAATTAATGCATTAATAATTCGAGCTTTGGTGTTGGAGAAGACTTTTACGGATTCCATGGACAGCGAGGCTCACCAATGGAGAAGTTCTTAACCGGATCAAGCCGAAACGCTCGCTAGAAGCTGGGATCACCAAGCATAGATTGGCATATTTTGGTCATATTATGCGGAGAAAATCCCTGGAGAAGGACATTATGCTCGGAATGGTCAGTGGCAAGAGAGGAAGAGGCCGACCGAGAACCCGCTGGCTTGACACCATCAAGAGTGACACGGGAATTGCCGTAACCAATCTGAAAGAAGTGATCCAGGATAGAACTGGCTGGAGGACACTGATCCATCGAGTAATCGAGTGTCAACTTCGACTGAGCGGATAGATAGATAAGGCTTCCGTTGGTTTCATGTTAAGAAAAATATAAAAATATACATTATTTACATTATTTACAGTCGACGGATATTTGTCCTCATCTTTTTGTAGCTAACACAACGTTTCGGCTGATATACCCTCCAGCCTTCTTCAGGTGTCTTGAGGAAATCTCGAACCTGGGTTCTCATTTGTACTCCTTCTCAATTTTCGTTTTCATTTCTATAGTTAGTACTCTGTCAGATTCAAATACTCCTAGATGCTTATAACTCTCTCCTCCTTTCAATGATTTTAATGTCTGGCTATCACGTAATTGTGTGCCTTGGCTGTTGACTACCTGTCCCCTTCTCATGACTAATATTGCACACCTATCTATGCCAAAATCCATGCCTGTATATTTGCTGAAGAGTCTTACTGTCTCTATAAAGGGATCCATCTCTTTTTCATTCTTACTAAACAGCTTCAGATCATCCATGTAGAGTAAATGGTTAAATATTGCCTCACTATTTCTAAACTGATTACTTACTTTTGTGATACTTAATACTAAACTGAGGGGGATCAAACGTAAGACAAATATTAAAGGGAACAACGAGACCCCCTGGAAAATTCCTCTTTCCACATCAACTTTCTTTAAGAGTGTCACCTGAGAAGAGATCTACTTTCAATAATCATTATTATTATTATTATTAGTTGTAGTAGTAGTAGTAGTAGTAGTAGTAGTAGTAGTAGTAGTAGTAGTAGTAGTAGTAGTAGTAGCAGCAGTGGTGGTGGTGGTGGTGGTGGTGGTAGTAGTAGTAGTAATAGTAGTAGTAGTAGTATAGTAGTAGTAGTATTGTTGTTGTTGTTGCTGTTATTATCATGATCATTATTGGGTGAGAGAGCAGGGCATGCCATCAAAGTGACACTGGGGTACAGATAAACGAATCCCAGTACACCCATCATGTCTACCCCTCTGATAGACCAGGTACGTGCATCACAACCATATGTGCGCGACATGGTGATCTCATATCAGCTTAACCAGCACATCACCTTGCATGTGGGGCTCAGTTGCAATTTTCTTCTGGTCACCCCGCTCAAAACGTCTCTGAATATGGATTGTTTAAGGATGTTGAACGAACCACCCATGTTTCCAAGGGTGAATTATCCAAACCTTCAAGAATTCATTTCAACACACGGCAATGATGCTCCCCCAGTACTTCTGCTCGTGATCAGAGATGCACATATCGTCAGCCACTAAGAGACATGCTCAACTGGTTATGGTCAAACAACTGACAAGCAAATATGTGGTATTGAGCAGAATATTTGCTGTAGCCCATCTTTTATACCAAGACAAAACAATGTACACGATAACACTTCCAATCAGTTAAAATCAACAGCCATGAGAGCCACTGTCTGGTACTGCATCAGGGCATTTATTATTATTATTATTATTATTATTATTATTATTATTATTAATATTATTATCATTAGACTGAGTAGATTACCCCTGTCGGCTGGCATGATATGCCACTTATGACTAGACAACATCATCAGTTAAAGAAAAATGTCAGTTTTGCTTCCTCCATTCTCTCTAGAATTATCCGCCACCAAGATTGTTCTTTGTTAAGTATCTCACTAATACATACATATATGTCTGTGTGTGTGTGTATCCATATATATATATAGGTGTGCGTCCATATATATACTTATATATATATGTATATATACATATATATATGTGTTTATATATGTATATCTACATACATATGCATATATGTATATATACATATATATACATACATATATATATATATATATATATATATATATATATATTATATATATATATACATATATACATATATATATATACGTATATGTATATATATATATGTATATCCATATATATGTGTGTGTATATATCCATATATATATATGTATATGTATATATATATATGCGTGTGTGTGTGTGTATAAATATATATATATATATAATATATATATATATATATGGATATATATGGGTATATGCATATATATGTAAGAAAATTTCCCCAACCATTGCAAGTAGTAATTAAGATAGTGAATATAATATTATATCTTACCATTAGATAACTTATATCCTATTTCATCATTTATCATTTATGGCTTCAACAAATATGAAGTGTAAAGGATGCTGCAAAAAAGACATGAATATTTTCTGTTCCCAAATTCTACAAATCCAACATGGACGGGTCTTATAACATTTATTACATAACGCGTAAATAAATAATTCTTATATAAGCAAAGATGGTGTTTACTTTATTTTATTGTGCTTCTGCAGTCGAACTTACAATGTTAGACGTGCCAAGTGTGGCTGTGTGGTTAACAAACCCGCTTTGCAATCATCTGTTTACGGGTTCAGTCCCGCTGTTGTACGGCGCTTGAAGCAGGGTTTTTTTTCCCCCCGCTCTATATCCGTTGAACCAACCTCAGCACGAAGCTTTGTCAGTGAACAGGTCGCGGTCTCAAAGCGACGAAAATATTTTGACAAATTAAATTTAAATGTGGAAGTGAATCTAACGGTTTTTGTGTGTGTTTCTTAAATGGCTTATAAACACCTTCCACGCTGCAATTGTTTTCGTTCCAGCACACGATCTCAGATCAAGTCACTCGCTATGCAAGAACATCTCCGTAACAACCTAAGTTTATTGGTTGTGAATTTTATAGGGGAAGCAGCAGAGAAGCCAGTCGAAGGTATGTACCTTTGTATGCATGCTTTTCTGGAGGTCTTTTGGCAAATTCTTGCTTATTAGAAAGCGAAACGACCCTCGTTACACGACGAATGAGGTGAAATTTGGGTGTAAGAATCTGGTTCTTCGGGGATTCATAAAATGTTATGGTTCGAGAAAGTTGGTTAAAACTGATGGTAACTTGAAAAGTGCCAAATACATCCAGGTGCTGAAGGACAATTTGATACCAGTCTTGGATGGTATCAAACGGAGCTCCTTACCGCAGATCGCGTGCAACACAACAGGGTCTGGTTGATGAAGGTGTTACCGTATGGAAAGATTGGCCAGCTCAGAGCCCTAACCTAAATATCATCGAACAAATATGAACAGAACGAAAGAGAAGAGTTCATCAGAAGAATCCACGCAATCTTGAAGAGTTGAGGTATCTCACCCACAGAGAATGGCATCTCATACCTGTGAAGCAATTATTCAAGATAAGGGAGGCCGCACGAAATATTAAGAATGTACAGTAACTTCTTGGAACGAACATTATGTAATAATAAACCCCATCGCAGAACGGGGCGCCACTGCATGGTGTCGAAGATTCCAACATCACTATCAAAATACAGGACCAGGTACTGCAACAGCTTGGGTTTCAGAGGACCGCAGCTCTTCAACATCCTCCCTAAATTCCTGAGAGATTTGCATGGTGTGGATGAACCTACCTCTCGGCAGGACACACAGATGCGGGCAGCGGCATCGAACTCCCTTGTCGACCATGTGCCACGTATCAGAGGTGGATTCACATACTAGTGTAGCTCATTCAACGGTGGTGCCCCAGCATGGCCGCAGCCTTCGGGCTGAAACATTTTTAAGGATTTAATAAATTTTCATAATAGACATTTTTCTGTTTACAAACGCTGTATCTTGATTGGATTACGTGAGGGGGCTGAAAAGTTTTGTACGGCCATTTTTGGTGGTCGTCTTGCATCTTCTTTTATTCAGAATTTAATGATTTGGTATGGAAATGATTCCAAGAGGGCCAATGTTTCATCTGTAAAAAACGCAATATGAAACATCCACTTATAAGCTGGCAATTATATTTTTACAATAATTTAAAGAATCCGAAGACATTTGCACGGTACTTTATATACATACGTACACGCATACATATTTATGTGGTGGGGTTGTGTTTGTATTTGTCCATCCGTCACTTGACCACCGGTGTTGGTTTGTTTACGCTCGTTTAATTTAAGTGTTCAATAAAAGATTAAAACAATCCTTTAAAAAACGTACAGAAGTCAATTTCATTAAAGCGTAAACGATTCAGCGCGTTACCCCCCACCCCAGCATGTCTGTAGTCTAATGGCTGAGACAAAACGGGAACATGCATACACACACACACACACATACACACACACACACACACACACACACACACACACACACACACCACACACACACACACATATATATATACAAAGAGAGAGAGAGAGAGAGAGATTTATAATAGAAAAAATACCGTATAATTAACGACACAGAGAGGACCATGGCTATGCTGAAATAGATGCTAAATCGTCCATTTTGATACACACATGTTGGAAGCTTTCAACATGTGTG
>NC_043020.1:4768728-4773728 GCF_006345805.1 Octopus sinensis | reverse complement strand
GTGTGAGTGTATGTGAGGGTGTATGTGTGTATCAGTATACATACATTTTGTGACGACTGACCCCCACACACATATATATATACACACACCTAAATAGAGACACACCACACACAGATGGAGATAGTCCTGAGGTGTGCGTGAATGTATGCCCTTGTCTGTTTTAGTATATGTATGTGAGTGTATTCAGAGGTGTATGTGTGATAAGTTTTATATGTTAGGCGTCAGACAATTAAACTCTCTCTCTCTCTCTCTCACACACACAACACACACAGACACACACACACACACATCTACACATACATACACATATGTGTATGAGCGTCTATCTTTGAGTGCGTGTGTGTTTCCGCGTTCGTTACATCTATAGTAAACTATAGTAAGTGACATTTTACGCACGATGTGCGGTCATTAAAGTCGGGATATTCTCATTCGTGCTCGAGATAAGAATCTTAAACATGTTTCAGAGACTCGTCCCTCTTACGCTGCTCTCCAGTATTCTCTTATTTTGCAGAATGGACAAGACATGGTATCATTTCAATATTCCGCAGGTTGAATCTGCAAAAGGAGAAACAATTATAAACTAAAAGGTGTCGTCAAATGACTTCTATTCATTATTTCTTTATTGCCCACAAGGGGCTAAACATAGAGGGGACAAACATCTTGGCGTATAGGTTCCCCACTTGGACGGGACGCCGGTCCGTCGCAAGTGAGATGCTAGATGCAGGAGGAGAAAAGAGTGAGAGAAAGTTGTGGCGAAAGAGTCAGCAGAAGTTCGCCATTACCTTCTGCCGGAGCCGCATGGAGCTTAGGTGTTTCGCTCATAAACACACACATCGCCCGTTCTGAGATTCGAACCCGCGATCCCTCGACCGCGATTCCACTGCTCTAACCACTAGGCCATGTGCCTCCAAATGACTTCTGTTCTTACCAACCGATGTTAAGACCAGAACAATCAAATCAATTACACATGTATCGCGATCAATTTCAGCAGCACCTGGTTGATATGAATGCTAAAGTTGAGAATCAGCGTCTCCTCTACATTCGTAACTATCAAAAACCGTTAAGGTCTAAATATCATGTTCATCTCCAAGACGCTTTCCATGTCCTAGAGGCAACAATCATAGGAAGTAGTCACAAAAGAGAAAATGTCTTTATTCCAAAAATTCGTCTCATACCTACAGATGCTCCATTTGAATTTTAGACGCTTTAGTTTCCAGTCAAACTAAGTTTTGATATTTTAATTAACAAATCTCAAGGTCAATCCGCCAAGGTACTTAAACTTGATCTCTCTTCTACATGCTTTTCTCACGGCCAACTCTCCGCTGCTTGCTCGCGAGTTGGAAGCAGCAATAAATTATTCATTTCGAAACCGACATAAAATTACACAATGAATATTGTTTACCCTGAGATGCTTCAACATTGACAGATTGTCAGTTCGAAATTCTATTACCATTACAATTTGGACATCTATATATATAAAGCTGTGTGTGTGTGTGGAAGGTTTGGTAGCCTTCAACTAACACTATTTCCTCCGTGACCCTGCGTCGCCTGTTGACCAAAATTGAGAGTATGATAGAAGGCTTGCTCTTCCATCCGTAGCAGAAAAAATTCAAATCGGACCATGTTAACACCAAAAATTATTTACATCAAAATGGTGCTTTTTTTTCTATGAAAATCTCTATTTTTTACGAATTTTTGACTGCTGAGTTGCCATTTTTCGGTGTACTTCAATCAGAAAAAATGTTCAATTAAGGAGAATAACAAACTACGTAATGCAAAATTTTTACTTTTCAAAAATTCCAATTCTAAAGAATCGAAACAAACCCTAGCAACGCCGGGCGATACTGCTAGTACAGATATAAATTAATAGACTTCTATGTCTGGATCTTCATATCTATTAATCTGCTTAAAATATACGACATTCTACCGCATAATGTGTATAGCCGAAAAATTAAATAAATAAAAGCGAAAAACATGATTTTATTTAACAGATACGGAGACAAATTTATTTACTTCTAAAACAGAATATGTTTATTCTTTATCAAACTACTTTACAATGTAAAGAAAAAAAGTATTCAGCTTCAAAAACAGGGTCTGTGTACTCAATACATGCTACAGTATATTGCAAGGTACAACACAGTATCCCCAGATTCCAGGAAGTTCCGGATTTCTGGAAGCCGTATAAGAGGTCCATTCAGCACCTCGCATCAAATTGTAGCCTTGTAGTTAGATCTGTAATAAGGAAGAGGTTGGTTATTTTTATTTAATTCCATGGTTCCGGCAGTGATGATGTTACCAATTTATACATTTCTATGGCAACCACGGACAACTATATCAAAGGGAGATGAAGAATTGATGTCTCTGCGGTTGCAACACCTGTACGCTTCACAATAAAAGTAATTATTATGTCAGAGAGCTATCAAAAATATAAACATAAATAAATAAATATATATATATATATATATATATATATATATATATATATACACACACACAAACACATACACACACAGAGACACACATACAGATATATATACATATATATATATGTGTGTGTGTGTGTGTGTATGTGTGTCATCAATATAATTTTCTAAAGAGAGAATTCTGGATTATCACTAAGCAGCTTCTGGTGAATTATATACATGTATATGTGTATATGTGTATGTGCATGTGTGTGCGGGTATAACTATGTATGCATGTATGTGTGAATGTGTGAATATACATGGCATGACTCTGTGCTTACTCAGTAGGAGAACAATTGCCACTAATTCAATAATTTATCAGTTTCCGTCTAGCGATTTTTTCTTACTAATGTGTAATAAAATGAAACGAATATGCAAAAGCACACACACGCACACATAGATACACATACACACACACACGCGCGCGCTCGCGCGCGCACATACGCGTAGTCGAGTGTGCAATGCGTGCGTATAAGTACTTATATGTATGCTTGTATACCTATACACAAATATATTACTGGAGGAGTGTTTTTCGTCAAGGACAAATAAATTATGGAAGAGGGGGGCCTTGCAAATCTACCAGATAGATGAAAGAGCATTGTAGAAAATGAAGGGGAGTATATTTCAGATTAAAAAAGAACTTTGTTTATCTTAATTTTGAAGAATAAAAGACGTGTAAATAAAAATGTATTTTTTATGGAATATCCGAATATATAAATTCTTTTACTTGTTTCTCTCATTCCACTGTGGCCATTTTGGAGCAGCGCCTTGAAAAATTTTAATAGAACAAATCGACCCTAGGACATATTTTGTAAGTCTTACTACTCATTCTATCGGTTCTTTTTGCTGAACCGCTAACTTGCGAATACATAAACACACCAATACATGATGTCAAGCGGTGAAGAGAGGACAAAAAGGCACACACACAAAGATACACACACACACACACACACACACACACATATAATATATATATATGACGGGCTTCTTCCAGTTTCCCCTCTAATAAATCCACTCACAAGGGTTTCGTCAGCCCGAGACTATGGGGATTGAACCCGGAACCATGTGGTTTGAAAGCAATATTTTTACCATACACACACACATGCTCACACACACACACACACACACACACACACACACCACATATATATATATATGTGTGTGTGTGTGTGTGTGTGTGTATGTATCTATCTATGTATATAGTCATGTATATGTACAGTATATGCTTATTTCTAGGTATTGTATTTGCGTATGCATGTATGTATGCAAATACGAAGCTATTAGAAGCCTCATTCTGCATGTTTTCCATATAATTGTCGCCTGTCAAGATAAGGCAACGTATTTCTGTCGTCTGCTTCGTAGAAGCCTGAGAAATTTGATTCTTCTGTCTAAAACCTAAACTGAATACAATTACGAAAGCATCAGCTACGCTTTGCATTGATCTGCTTATCAATTATTTACGACATCAACGTATTATATCGATCAAATCCATTTGTATTGCATCGCGATTTTACATGTCTTACATATCCGAATATTCACCACTACACCCCACCACCACCACCAGCAACACACACACACACACACACATGCATATTTTGCGATAATACCCCGGCGACGCATCTAGGCATCTGAATTATTGATTCTCTACGCTGATGACAAATAAAATAATGCGGAGGAGGAGGAAGGCGAGGAGGCGGGGCGGAGGAAGAAGAGGAGGAGCGGGAAGAGGAAGAGCAGGAAGGGGATGGAGAAGAGGAGGAGGAGGAAGAGGAAGAGCAGGAAGAGGGGGAGCAGGAAGTGGAAGGGGAGGAAGAGGGGGAAGAAGTAGATGAGGAAGAGGAGAAGGAGGGGCAGCGATGGGGAAGAGGAGAAAATGGAGAAGTGGGAGGAGAGTAATAAAAATATTCCTTTATACTATAGTCACATGGTCAGAATTTTCGGGGACGGAGGCTAGCCGATTACATCTACACCCTACCCCCAAAACCGTTCAACTGGTACTTGTTTCATCGACCAGGAAAGGATGAAAGGCAAATTCGACCTCTGATCTCAGCAATGCAAAAAATTAACTAAATGGCGTTAAACCTTTTGTCCTGGCACCAATGTTCAGGTATCAGTTGCTCACTACACCATAATAATAATAATACTAATAATAATAATAGATAATAATAATAATAATTATTATTATTATTATTATTATTATTATTATTATTATTATTATTATTATTATTATTATTATATTATGATATTATTATTATTATTATTGAGTGGAGAGCAGTTCATGCCATCAAAGTGACACTGGGGTAAAATATACAAGCCCAGTATACCCATCATGACTACACGTCTGATAAGGGTACACCAGGCACATGCATCACAACCATATGTGCGCGACATGGTGATCTCATATCAAGATAAACAGCACATGACCTTGCAGGTGGGACCCAGTTAGAATTTTCTTCTGGTCGAGTAGCCCATTCCGTTTAATAGGTCCCTGAATAAGGACTGTTTAAGGATGTTAAACGAAACACTTAATTGTTCAAA
>NC_043020.1:4748728-4766228 GCF_006345805.1 Octopus sinensis | reverse complement strand
ATATATATATATACGACAGGCCTCTTTCAGTTTCCATCTACCAAATCCACTCACAAGGCATTGGTCGGCCCTAGGCTATAGCAGAAGACACTTGCCCAAGATGCCACGCAGTGGGACTGAACTCGTATTGTATTTTCTTTTTATTTCTCGTATTGTATTTTCTTGTACATATATTTTTATCTTGTATTTTATTTTGTAGTCTTATTCGTAACGTTTTTACGTCCTGTTTGTGATACATTTTTTCCTTGCTTGTTTTTACTCCTCTGCGAGGCAATTTTGTTTTAATTCTTCTCGCAGGAAGGACTTCTTTAGCGAGTCGTGTCCTGTCTTGCCTTCGAAACACGCTAGAGCCGAACTAGTGACAGCTGATGATAGGGGATTTTTCCTTGAGTAGTATGTCCTGTACTTGTTTTTCTGTTGTAAAAAAATGGTTTTTCCGTTTTCGTTTTTCGTTTCTCGTTGAGTTCTACGTCTAGTTGTGGTGTCCTGTACTCACGTGTATATATATTTATATATACATGTATATATACATGTAGATGTAGGTCGTACATATATGTTTGTATGTATGCATATATTTTATTTATTACACTATATATATATATGTGTGTGTGTGTGTGTGTGTTTGTGTGTGTGTGTGTGTGTGTGTATAAAGTTAATCCAAACATGAAAGCACAAAAAACACAACAACACGAGGACGTGGAACAAATATAGTATTATTGGACGCTCAGGAAAGAAGGAGGGTTTAACGTTTCAAGCGGAGCTCTTCGTCGGAAACATAGGAGAAGGAAAGATCCAGAGAAGGGAAGACGGAGGAAAAATATCGCCAACGGTATACACGCGGTCACACACACACACACACACACACACACATATATATATATATATATATATATATGCATGTAAACACGTGTCTGTATGCGTGTGTGTGTGTGTGAGAGAGAGAGAGAGAGAGAGAGAATAATTTCCCTGGACATTACTGTCTCAAGTCGTAGGACTCATCGTGCCGCTTACCCAGTCTCCGTGATATATAAGTATCCGTGAGCAAAACACTCCACATAAACGGGATGTCAGTTCGCTGCAGGTTTATCCACTTACGGCTAAGTGAACTGGAGCAACGTGAAAAGAGAATTGTTTTTCTCAAGAATAAAACTCGCAACCCGTCCAGGAAACAAAACCATGATTTTGTAATTATGAATGCAATCTCCTTGCCCCTACTCTATGCATTTCCACTCTAACAGGTATCTGCAACTATAAAATCTCTCCCAACTAGAAATCCAGAGAGCAGATAGTAATTTAAAATACAAAACAAAACAGAGGAACAAGAGCTAAATGGCTGATATTAGTTTTATTGGACAGGTAGCACTTTTCCGACATACATCTTTGCATCGAGAACATAAAATACAACTTAGTCACTGCAATCATTTATAGAAATCTCTGGGTTTTTTAAGAGAGCCATTTATTCTATATGTAATATTCGATGAACAAACTGTTATGGTTTCGTGGTTACGATATCATAAGAGAACTAACCACTCTGAAAGCTGGAATAGAAAAGATAGCGTCATGGTTTTATATCTAAGCGAAAAATTCTCACTTTTACGTAAATCTTTCAAACTGTTTATTGCTAATTGAATCAACTTGTAAATTCGGAACTGTCAATGGCTCTTAGCAATTTTCAGGCTATTACAATTCATTTCAACATCGGCGTTTCGTAAATAATTATAAAACGTAACATTTTACGATCTAACGAGGGAGCACATTTGCGAGATTCGTGGCGTGGTTATAGGTATAGATGTAACGGTGTGGTACGAGGTTTGCTTCTCGAAAATACATGGTACCAGGTTCAGTTCCACGGCGGGTTCTTTTTACGATCTAACGAGGGAGCACATATGCGAGATTCGTGGCGTTGTTATAGGTATAGATGTAACGGTGTGGTACGAGGTTTACCTTCTCGAAAACACATGGTACCAGGTTCAGTTCCACTGCGGGGCACTTTTATTGCAAGTGTCTTCTGCTATAGCCCTGGACCGACCAAAGTTCTTGTGAAGGATTTGGTGGACAAAAACTAAAAGAAGTCCCTCGTATTTACACACACACACACATGGAGGTGAATCAGAAACTAATGCAATAATTATTTGCATTATCTTTTGTCCCACCTTTGTATTTATGAAATTGAGTTAAATTGCATAAATTTTTGAGTTACAGTCACGTGTGTGTGTTTGTGTGTGTGTGTGTGTGTGTGTGTGTGTGCTTGTGCGTGTATGTATTTGTGTCTGTGTTTGTTTCAAGGCGATGCCCCTGGCGAGGCGTTCAGTCATCTTACGTGAAAAAGGAAAATTTGTTGAACGCGCACTGCGCATCCGTACTCTGGGCTCAAAAGTTGCAAATAGGAGCGGCTTACCGACGTGAATACTTCGGTTATACGCAGGAGGAGTGGCGTTACCTCCTACTCAAAGAATTTTACCCGCGTGGCATTAGTTTTGGCGGGGAAAATACATTTGTATACTGGTATATATATATATATGTATATATATATATATATATATGTATGTTTGTATATATGTGCGTGTATGTGTGTGTGCGTGTATGTGTGTGTGCGTGTATGTGTGTGTGCGTGCGTCTGTATTTGCTCCCCATCGTCACCGCTTCACAACCGCTGTTGGTGTGTTTGCATCCCGGTTCATCAGAAGAGAGTGATAGAATAAGTAATAGGCTTAAAGAATAATTACTTGAGTCGATTTGCTCGACTAAAATCCTTCAGATTGTGCTACAGCATGGATGACACAAAAGACTAAAAGAAAGAATAAAGGAGGAGCATGAGGGGCAGGAGGAGCATGAGCAGGAGAAAGGAGGGAGAGAGAAAGGGGAAGTGGGAGAGGAGAAGAAAAGAGTTCACTACCACCACCGGCATGATTCGAACGCCGCGTCTACCGTAAGTCGTATATCTGTGCTAACCTCTACATGTATACAGAGAGAGAGATGGAGACGAAGAGAAAGAACAGACAGCGGCGAGGGAGCGAGATAGATAGATAGATAGAGAGAGAGAGAGAGAGAGAGAGAGAGAGAGAGAGAGGGAGAATTGAGTTCATGTATATGAAAATGGCGGTATTTCGCAGAAGCGCTCCTGGTTGATGGGAGAAGCGCTTTTCGTATTTTCTTTGAACCAAAATAGATTTTCTTTGCTAACACTCCACACCTGCAGTTATTAGATAGTAATGTTAACACGGCAGACTAGATTAACCAATATCCTTAACGTTGTTAAAGCCATTAATACTATGACAATATTTAGGAAGAGATATCGTTACACTGGAAGCTATTCTTTCCGGCTCAAGTCTAGCGTTGAACAGTGAAGAACGAATATGCTTAAAGTGATGACGGATGAGGTACGCATTGTTGAATAAGGAATAAATCAACTAAATGATAGGGAGTCAACTGAGAATATTTTTTGAAATTATTTTAGAAATTGATTAACACAATATTAGGGGTGGAAGAAGTCATTGGACTGACAGAATCGTTAATACGCCGGACAACGGTTCTGCTAACGGTTTTGCCAGTTCGCCGCATTTTAAAAAGGTTATTATCAGTAGCAGATTTGTCTGTGAGTTGGACAAAATGTTTAACGGCGTTTCTTCCGTTTTTTTTTTGTTTTTTTTTTTTCTGGGCTGAAATTCCGCTGAGATCGTCTTTGCCTTTCAACGTTTCTAGATATAAGTTTCACTGACGAGTCAACGGAGAGGAGTTACCGAAGAAGAAGAGGAAGAAGAAGAAGAAGAAGAAGAAGAAGAAGAAGAAGAAGAAGGAGGAGGAGAGAGAAGAAGAAGAAGAAGAAGAAGAAGAAGAAGGAGGAGGAGGAGAAGAAGAAGAAGAAGAAGAGAAGAAGAAGGAGAAGAAGAAGAAGAAGAAGAAGAAGAAGAAGAAGAAGGAGGAGAAGAAGAGAAGAAGAAGAAGAAGAAGAAGAAGAGAAGAAGAAGAAGAAGAAGAAGAAGAAGAAGAAGAAGAAGAAGAGAAGAAGAAGAAGAAGAAGAAGAAGAAGAAGAAGAAGAAGTCTCGATGAAATCTCCAAGTGTTTGAAATGCACAAGTTCCTGATATCCAAGTGGATAAAAAGTGTCAGTAGAAAGGCACACGTGAGTTATAAATTGGATGCAACTCAGACCCTTTACATGGTAAGAAGTTAAAGACTTTCCAAAGAAAATCAGGGTTTCTTATCTGAAGACCTGCTTTTCGGCTCCCTTGAAAGTTTCTTGCTATCAATACCAGTTAACTTAATGTAACTGACTCACTCACTCCTCAACAATTGGTGGGTCTGTCTCAAAATTTGAAACCAATATGAAGAATGGGTAACTTGTTACAAGTCTTGCAGCAGCCGCCTTCATTGCGGATCTGTTCATGTTGTAATATTGCCTCGAGGTCCCAAAGGGAACATTTTATTATTTTGCGATTGCAAGAACTTAAAAGGAAAACAAAAAAGAACATGCACTAGGCCAGGTAACATTGTTGTACATCTTGGATAAAGAAAAAGAGAAAAGAGGTGAACAAAACGGCGGGAAAACACCCTAATTAACAGACATCGTTCGAGGATCCTTCCTCTAAAATTGTTGGGTTTTTTTTATCAAAGTTTGAAACCTGTATGATGGACGGGTATCTCGATACAAGTCTTGTAGCACCCGTTTTTATTATGGCGCTGTTGAGATTGCAATATCACCCAGCGGCACTGGAACGAAGATATTACTATTTCACGATTTCAAGAACAAAAAAATGGAAGAAAAAAAAAAACATTTTGTAGAACATGTGACGTTGTGGCACATCTTGGATAAAGAAAAAGAGAAAGGCGCAGGAGTGGCTATGTGGTAAGTAGCTTGCTAACCAACCACATGCTTCCGGGTTCAGTCCCACTGCGTGGCACCTTGGGCAAGTGTCTTCTGCTATAGCCTCGGACCGACCAAAGCCTTGTGAGTGGATTTGGTAGACGGAAACTGAAAGAAGCCCGTCGTATATATGTGTATATATATATCTTCGTGTGTGTTTGTGTGTCTGTGTTTGCCGCCCCCCCAAATCGCTTGACAACCGATGCTGGTGTGTTTACGTCCCCGTAACTTAGCGGTTCGGCAAAACAGACCGATAGAATAAGTACTGGGCTTACAAAGAATAAATCCCCGGGTCGACGAGTTGCTCGATTAAAGGCGGTGCTCCAGCATGGCCGCAGTCAAATGACTGAAACAAGTAAAATAGTAAAAGAGACAGTAAAGAAAAAGGTGGATACGACGCGGGAAAAGAGCCGAATTAACTGACTGGGTTTGTCTCAACGTTTGAGGTCGATATATGAAGGAACCGCAAGCATTTACCGTCATTGCGGTACTTTGAGGTTGTAATGCCACTCCGGGGCAGTGGAGGAAATAATGGCGAGCTGGCAGAAACGTTAGCACGCCGGGCGAAAATGCTTAGCAGTCTTTCGTCAGCCGCTACGTTCTGAGTTCAAATTCTGCCGAGGTCGACTATGCCTTTCATCCTTTCGGGGTCGATAAATTAAGTACCAGTTACGCACTGGGGTCGATTTAATCGACTTAATCCGTTTGTCTGTCCTTGCTTGTCTCCCCTGTATTTAGCTCCTTGTGGGTAGTAAAGAAATATATATTATTATTTCCCCATTGCAAGAACTAAATAGAAAAAAAAATAACAACAACAACAACAAAAGAGCATGTGGTAGGTCATGTGACGTTGTGACACATCTTGGATAAAGAAAAAGAAAAGAAAAAGAGGTGGACGGAACGGCGAGGAAATACTTGAATTAACGGATGCGGGTTCGGTGTTAATTCAATTAGGAAAGGTAATAATTTCACTCACTCTAATGTCGATTATGTTAATTAAAGTGTCTACGTAGTAGTAGTAGTAGTAGTAGTAGTTGCTGCTGTTGCCACAACTGCTCATACTAATATGGTGTTGCCGCTGGTACTAACACTACTACAAACACAACGGCTACTACTACTACTACTACTACTACTACTACCATTACTACTACTACTACTACTACTACTACTACCATTACTACTGCTACTACTGCTACTACTACTACTACTATTACTACTACTACTACTACTACTACTGTTATTACTACCATTACTACTACTACTAGTAGTAGTACTACTACTACAACTACAACTACTACCATTACTACTACTACTATTACTACCATTACTACTACTATTACTACCATTACTGCTACTACAACTGCTAATACTACTACTACTATTGCTACAATTACTACTAATATTACTACCATTACTACTACTACTACTACTACTACTACTACTTTTGTTGCTGCTGTCGTTATTGACGATGTTGCTGTTATTGACAATGTTTTTGTGGATGTTGTTGCTGCTGCTGCTGCTGTCGATGTTTCTATTGTCACTGTTGTTGTTGTTATTACTGTTGCTGTGGTCGATATATCTGATATTCGTCTTGTTGTTGTTGCTGTAGTTGCTGCTGCTGCTGCTGTTATAGTTGTTGTTGTTGATGTAGTTGCTGTTGTTGATGCTGCTGCTGTTGTTCTCATTGTTGTTGCTTCTGTTGATGCTGTCGTTGTTGTGGTTGTTTCTGTAGTCGTGGCTATCGCTGGCTGCTAATATAATTAACTTCTCTGGATAAGACACTTCACTTCGTTGAAGCCGGCTGTCTAATTAAAACAAATTTACTGACATCTTGGAGAGAATGGTTTTGTGTGTTGAGAGAAAGTTTCTTTCAGATTTGAATATTAATGGCGAAAAACCTTTATTAAAGTTAACGCCGCTTCGGAAACAAAACCAAGAAAAGAAAAAAAAAACAAAGAAAAACAATAAACAACATGACCAAATATTAACATGTTTATAGCTTCAAAAATTTAAGTTTTCATACGGAATTAAAAAATCATAATCTCATTATGGTAGCTATTACGAAATCATATTGTGGTTTAATCCGCTTTCCGATTATAACTTGTTCTTATTCAATGAGAAATACTCTTGAGAATGGCATCAACGCTACACAACGTTCTGCACGTCAACTTATGCCATTGGTCTTCTATAAATAATTGGTATATTTCAAATTTCCTTTTAGAATTCCTATAAGAGTCATTATTGTAGAGTAAGCTTAACTTTGATGAAAAATTACAGCCGTCACTCGCAAGCGAGTGTATGCTATCACGTACAGGGATGTTGTTACTTAAGTGCTTCTATGAACGGAAGCAGAGAAAGATAGAAAGACAGAGAAAGAGAGTTTCGGTATTTCACCCTTGTGATTCAGCGAAACAGCTGTAAAGAAAAGGTTCTACAACGTTCACTCGCATGCAGTTATCATGTGCTATCAAGTACCATGGTTTGGCTAATTATTTTCAAGTACTTCTGTTGATGGAAACAGGTAAGACACGCAGATGGAACTCTCACGCTGTAACCAGTGCTGCGAAACAGCTGTAAAAGAAAACTAGAGCCGTCATTCGCAAGCGACTATCATTTGCAGTCACGTATCATGCTTTTCTTAATTGTTTTTAAGTGTATTATGTATTCGTGAGCAGAAAGAGAAAGAAAGGCTACCCTCGAACTCTTACCCTTTGACACAGCGGAACAACCAAGAAGAGTCAGTTGGAGGGGAAGAATGGGTAAGAAAGCCGTTTACCTTCAAAGATCACATCCATCTGTGACAAAGCTGAGCGTCGATCCTGAGCTTCTAGAATCGAACTCACGGCCTTACGTTCGTGAGCCGAATACGACTTAAGATCAGATAAGAATATAATTGGCTTATATAAATAGTTGCTGCCTATAAATGATGCATATGGCCTTTAATGCAGTGTGTATATTTGGTATGTGCAGTTGGTGTATCTGTGGGTGGCATGTGCCTTCTGCGATTTCAGGATGAACTTCTAAAATTGTTGATCGGACATTTAAGGTAGAAAGTCAACGTGACGTTTAAAACCTTCAACAGACGCCATTTTAGATATACGTATTTAATATAAGAGATGAACCCCAAAAACTTAACGCTGATGTAATAAAGTAAAAATGAGCGAAATGTCATCTGATAACTACAGTGTATTTCCCTGATTCTAACTATCTGATTATTTCCGTATTTTATCCAACAGAATCATTCAAACATAGATGAAATATTCACATTGTCTCTCTTCTCGATCTATTTCTCTTTTCTTTCCTTTCTCTCCCTTTCTCTCTCTCCTCTTCTCTCTCGCTTGCTCGCTCTCTCTTCTACAATTTTTAGGACGACGAGCTCAGGGTTTGAAGTTGTTCCCATTGGATGCATAAGTGTTATTATGAAGTAGAACTGCCGGGTTTGAAGTCGTTCGCAGGAGATGCATAACTGTTATTATTTCATCTCAATGAAGGATTTGTGTACTCTTTCTATCAAATATATTTGCTTAGAACCATTCATAATAGGAACTGAGCTGGTCTGTGGCGAATAGTAATCAAATGTGAATGAATATATATATATATATATATAGGCATACATGCATGAGTTGCTAATATTTGTACATGTAAGCTTACGGATTCTCCTCTAACACTTTATCTACCCTTGACCACTCAGCTGTCACCTACATTAGCGAAGATTACCTCCCCTTTCTTCTTTATCTTTTTTATCTTTTACTTGTTTCAGTGATTGGACTGCGCCCTTGCTGGAGCACAGGCTTCAATAATTTTTAGTCAAATGAATCGACTGCTGTACTTCCTTTTAATTTTATTTATTTTTCTTTTTGTTAAGCCTTGTACTTATTCTATCGGTCTTCTTTTGCTGAACCGCTATGTTACAGGGACGCAAACACAACAACTCCGGTTGTCAAGTGATTGTGGGGGACAAACACAGACACACACATATGCAGAGAGATAGACAGATAGACAGACAGACAGACAGACAGACAGACAGATAGATAGATAGATAGATAGATAGATAGATAGATAGATAGATAGATAGACAGGTCGAGCTTCTTTCAGTGTCGATCTACCGAATCCATTCGCAAGGCTTTGATGGGCCCGAGGCTATAGTAGATATCACTTGCCCGAGGTACCACACATGGGACAGAACCCAGAACCATGTGGTTCCGATGCAAGTTTCTTACCACACAGCCACGTCTTATCTCTTTCAACTCCATTTACAACTTTTCAACAAAATTGCTAGTTTTTTGCCTAAAGTGAAGCAATTGGTTTTGTTGTTTTCGTGTGTTAACATGTTTGCTTTCCAACCACATGGTTCCGGGTTCAGTCCCACTATGTGACCCGCAGAAGAGTAAGCAGCTCAATCCCCGACGGATGGATGAATACGCATCCATGCTCAGCGGTTGCGTAGGAAGTCGGGGACAAGAAACAGGAAGAAAGAGTGAAAGAAAGTTGGAGCAATAGAGTACAACAGGTGTCGCCACTACCCCCTGCCGGAGCCTCGTGGAGCTTTTAGGTGTTTTCGCTCAATAAACATACACAACGCTCGGTCTGGGAATCGAAACCGCGATCCTCCGACCGCGAGTCCGCTGCCCTAACCACTGGGCCACTGCGCCTCCACTGCTGTTATTATTGTTGCTGTTGCTGTTATCGTAGTTGTTTTTGTTGTTAATCTTGTAGTTGTTATTGTTGCTGTTGTTCATGTTATTTTCGTTGTTGTTATTATTTCAAGTGACAGCTGGGAGTGGTTAATAGGTTACAATATCATCGCAGTAAAAACCTAGTTTTTTTTCTGTTTCTTTCCTTCTATTTTTCTTTGTTTCTGCTAAAGTATTATACGAAGAGCTTTTATATTTGATAGAATATAGTTACTAATTAGTTTCGAGGCTAATTAATCGAAAATCTCCTCCGTGTATCAATTGCAACGAAAGTTTTAATTGAAGCTATGTAAATCAAATGAGAATTGTTTTTAGTAATGGTGGCCATTTTGACAAAGCACGTCTCTTGACATAATAGTTTTTGGCTTAGAAATTGCTTTATGATTTTGATCTAAATAAATATACCACGATTAGTGAAGGCCCTTTAGTGAGATTCCTCGAACACATACAAACACACCCACACCCACACCCACACCCACACACTCATGCACTCACACACACTTATATATAATATATATATATATATATATTATATATATATATATATATATATATATATATATATATATATATATATATAAACGAGGGCAAAAGAAAAACATTTCATTGCCAATTTGCTGAGACTAGACTTTAAATCGTCAATCACCACATTACAATATGCATTCACTATAAATACACGTCGTGCTGAAATCGAGGAAGGCAAGCTAACAGAATTTAAAAATAAATTCATTATCTCTATATTGAACCAATTTCAGGATTAATCCCACGGATTTTCCTCTCCTCAGTAGAGAACACGATAAGAAATAAATGAAATACTTACAAGCACCCATGGAAAAAAGCAGAAGCAAGATTCATGATTGACGATTTAAAGTCTATCCTCAGCATATTGGCATAGATTTTTTTTTTCTTTTGCCCTTGATTATAAATTGTGTATAATTTTCGCCTTGAAAGGCATTTTAATATGCTGCCACTTTGATGGCATTTTTTTTTGGGGGGGGGGTGAATTTTATCCTATATTAGAAGTATATATATATATGAGGTTTTGTAAAGATAAAGATTGCTCTTTCCAGGGATGTCTTACATCCTAGCTTAGCTTCCTGCAGTTTATCCATATATCTGTGAATTTACAGGAATTGGTCTTCTTGCGTTAATATTAGTGTTTAATAGACACCAGTACTATCCATATTATGGTGTTCTATCTGATTCTATATATAGATGTTTCTATCTGATTCGATATATGTGAATATAAATTGAGTAGTGTAATATTAATTAAAATAGAGAATTTGAATACAGCAAAAATCGATTTATTTACATAACGTAAAGCCTACGAACGTTCGATATCCCCCTTTATTTATCAGACAATTAATAATTGCATAATGAGTTTCGAAGACAGAATTCAACGTCTTGCAGCTTTTTCTGGGATAGCCCAGAGTATGGGATATTCCGTCATCGGAGACAAATATGGCAAATGATAAGGGTATAGATTACTACGGTTAGACAATCTCGCCCACCTAGATCTTACAAGCATAACACTCGATCTAAGAACACTAATACCAAATAGTAAACCTTCCAGCTCTCCTCTAACATTGACTGGGAATTACACTTCCCCAAATTTGCCAAATAAAAGCAGCGGAAGATCTATTTTCCGATTGGCACAGATTGGAATCTGCAGTGCATGCGCATTAAGTTTTTACGTTCTAGCTTACTTCCGTTGTACACAGCAATACTTGGAATGGGCGTGTAATCGTCGCCTTGACCATGACAGAGAAAGTTGCCATTGTGATACCTGCTCAGAGGCCTACACAAAGTTGCAGAAAGTGTATGGAGAGGAGTGTATGAGCCGCACACAAGTGTACGAGTGGTTCAGACGTTTCCAAGGTGGCCGAAAAATGTCGATATTGACGAACGTTCTGGGAGACCCGCAACCAGCAGAACTGTCAAAAACATTGCAAATGTGCTTGTAGCTGTGAAGGGAAATCGTCGAACCACCATCCGTGAGTTATGAGAGGATGTGTAAATTAATTACGGTTCAGTTCAGGCCATTATAACTGAAGATTTGGGAACGAGACACTTGTTTGCCAAGTTTGTGCTAAAACTGCTTTCAGCTGAGCAAAAACACACTCGGGTTTCAGTTGCACAAGATCTCCTTGATTGTGTTGAGAAAGATGAAAACTTTTTGAAAACTTTGTTTAGGCCTCTAAGCAGGTATTGCCAAGCTTTTGGCAAAATTTTATGGAGATTCCCTGTTCAGCTTTCTCTCTCATGGTTAATGCAACGACCATACGCTACAAACCTACCTTCCAAGCACTGCTGTAGACAGTGGAAGTGAACTAGAACGTTAAAACTTAGCGCGCATGCACAGCAGAGTTCAGGGTCAATCTGTGCCAAGCGGCCTCTTTAGCTTCGTTACAATGGCGACAGTCCGGATACTTATTGATCAGACCACGTACATACATAGGCATTCAAATATACGTTACAGAATTTGTATCGTATGTATGGTTCTTAGGATCTTTGACAAAATTCTTCCAGTGTTTAGATTAAAATTGCAAATTAAAATGTAATAGAAAGATCCGTTAAAAGTGGCATTTTGCCAAATGTCTGACATTATCAAAAGAATTCCTGCTTCATTTATATAGCTTCAATTACGACACATTAAAGAGATTAACTCAGTTAATTAGCTCAATGTGTAATTACTGACTGAATTCTACCCGATATAAAAATGATGTAAAACATGTTACGCCACAAGAAACTTCAAGAAACCAAATGAAATAACTTGTTTTACATCGGTGATAACAAATGTCCATGCTTCTACCTGCTGCCACACAAAATAATTATGATGATAATCAATAACAATAATAGCAACAACAACAACAACAACACTTAAAACGAAGGGACATTCTACAGCGTACACCAAATGGGGATCTTTACATGTTCCACCTTCTGTATAAATCATAACATTTCTGTTTTGATCTCAGATGGAATTCACTTCACTCATGTTGTTGCACAATGAACAGGGCTTACCTCTCTTGCGACTGTTCTTTAAGGTACAGCGTGCAGATACTCCAATGTTCGTTTTCTTGGAGTTAGATATAGAGGTCAATAATTCTCTTATATTCTTATAGAGAGTGTATAGATGAACAGTTGATACCAGATAACATTGAAAGTCAAAGGTTTTGGAGTGACATCTGGAGCAAGGACAAGGATGCTGAATGGTTGCAAGAACTGAAACAGTAGTGTGTCCACAACAGTCAGAACTAGTCATTTTAGTTAGGGAATTGAAAGAAATCCGCAAAAAAAATTGGAAACTGGAAGGCCTCTGGACCAGATGGAGATCAAGGCTATTGGTTGTCACGCGCGAATACCTTGTCAATACCTTGTTAAATGCCGACCAAGTAACAGCGGAGTGGTTGACAATGCGTAGGACAGTGCTTGAAAAATATCGAAAAAGGCAATACGGTAGGCAATTACAGGCCGATATCCTGTCTGCCACTTAGGTGGAAATTATTGACTGGAATAGTCGCAGAGTCAATGTATGAAAATCTGGGAAAAATAGAGTCCTGCCACATGAGCAGAACACATGTAAGCGTAAATGCAAAGGTACCAAGAATCAACTCCAGGTAGGCAAAACAGTACTTTGAGTCTGTAAGAGGAGGAAACCTAACTTAGCCATGTCATGGATCGATTATCCTAGGGCATACTATATGATCCCACATTCTTCGATTATGGAATGTATGAACCTATTTGGTATTGCATTGAATGTGTATTTCGTTCAACATCCTTAAAGAACCGTTAATTTGGGACCTTTTAAGCAGGATGAGATACTTAATCAGGCGAAAATGCTAACTGGACACCGACCTGCAAATTCATGCAGTGGTTATCTTGATATGAGTTCACCATGTCGCGTAAATTTGGTTGTGATGCATGTGCCTGGTGTACCCTTATTAGACGGGTAGTCATGAGGGGTATGTTTGGCTTCCAGTGTCACTTTGACGGCATTCGCTGCTCTCTCACTGAATGATAATAATAATAATAATAATAATAATAATAATAATAATAATAATAATAATATAATAATAATAATATGACTGTCCCAATCGATATAAACGTATCTGTCAAGACCTACCAAAAACTGAGCAAATATAAAGATCTTGACATAGAAATCAGCAAAATGTGGAAGCTGAAGACTAAAACAATACCTGTTGTCATAGGTGCCCTGGGAATGATAGCGAAAAGGACTGATTGCTACCTAACTCAGTTACCAGGAAACCCCAAAATGGCAGAAATTCAAAAGATAGTGCTCATGGGAACTGCTCATATCATACGCAAAATACTCTCTATGTAATCCCAAGGTTTAAAACAAACTTTTTTTTATTTTTATTTTTTATTTTTTTTATTTTTATGTATTAGATATTCACTAGTACAACACCAAAAAAAAACCCAAATATATGGCACAGAACTTCCAACCTGTTGTCTCTTGAGGTCTCTGGGTGAGACTTGGAGCCAACTTGTACAGACATAAAGCAAAAGTCAAACATAGAATAATAATAATAATAATAATAATAATAATAATAATAATAATAATAATAATAATAATAATAATAATAATAATAATAATAATAATAATAATAATAATAATAATAATAATAATAATAATAATAATAATAATAATAATATAATAGTTATGTAGATTCTACAGTAAATAGATGAAACCATCAAATATCTCTTGAGTGAAAGCAGTAAGCTAGTGCAAAACGAGTATAAGTGTACATATGACTGTGTAGACAAAACAGTGCGCTTGGCATCGAGAGTTACACAAATACTAGAACTGGGCGCCACTGCATAGTGCCAAGGACTCCAAATTTGCCATCAAGTTGTAGGACAAGATACTGCGATAGCCTGGGCTTCAGAGGTCCACAGCTCTTCAATATCCCCCCGAAAGACCTGAGAGACCTGCATGGGGTGGATGCGGATGTCTTTAAAATAAAGCTGGACCTCTTCCTGTCAGGTGTCCCAGATGAACCAACTTCATGGCAGGAGGTGCAGATGAGGGCAGCTGCATCAAACTCTCTCATGCACCAAATTTCAATTGCTAAAAAGCATTCGTGAAGTAAAATCATGTAACAACACTGAATGGCGGTGCCTCAGCATGGCCACAGCTTGTGAGCTGAAACTAGATGAAATGAAAAAAAATAAAAATATATATTAGGACTTAGCCAGAGAGCTCAAGTGACTGTGGAAGACTAGAACAGTTATTCCGGTAGAAATAGCTGCATTTGGCACAACACCCAAAATGCAACCTAAGAGACTGAAAGATATTAGAAACGAGAGTTGGAAAACCAAATTCACCAACCTTCAAGATAACATTCCTGCAAATTAAATTATCAAGTAATAGCTTGAAAAAAAAATACCGCCTGCAGTGGATTACGGCTGCTGTCGAGATAAACTATGATGGAGCAAGATGATATTGGATACAAGTATTGGGGGATTTCAAATGTGGAGGATATTTTGCATGCAGAAATGTAAGAAACGGTTAGAGACATATTTAAAAAGAGTAAAATTGGTTGTGAATTCTGACTTGAATGCAAGGAATCTAGTCGCTGCAATGAATATTTGAGCAGGGGTTAGATATAAGTGCGTCCATTCTCAGATGGAGTAAATAAGAAATATCAAAGCTGGAGAGAAAGATGAGAAATTTAATGACATGGTACGAAGCTTTACACTCTAAAACAGGTTATCTTTATATATAAAAGAGAGGTTGTGTGTCTGTCTCCTACGATTTAGATTCCTAACTACTCCCACATTTTGCGGTGCAGTTTAATCAAAACCGGGTATCTTATAGTCGTGATTCATATCGAGCCCTTCTGGGTATTAGCGCGAATCTACGATGAGTCTACGATTTAAAAAAAAATTTCCCATCATTTTTTCCATTTTAATGCATTTTTTTCGCTATTATATCAGGGAAGTAACTCTCTAAAAATGTCTACGATGAGTCAACGATTTTTAAAAAAATTTACCATCATTTTTTTTCCATTTTTAATGCATTTTTTTGCTATTTTTTGACTATAACTCTCTAAAAATGCTTATATAGTTATTTCCCTTACAAGCCCGAGCAACGCCGGGCGATACTGCTAGTACATTAATAAAAAAGAATGGTGGCAGAGATCTGATCAGTATGGATTATTATATCAACAGTGAATGTAAAACACTTGCAGAAGGATTGGGGCATGGGGATCTCATATCAAGATAAACTGCACATGACCTTACAGGTGGGGCCCAGTTAGAATTTTCTTCTGGTCGAGTAGCCCATCCCTCTCAAAAGCTCCCTGAGTAAGGATTGTTTAAGAATGTTGAACGAAACACTCATGTGTGTAAAATTAATTGTAATGATTAACAAAAGATAAATTACTTTATATCGAAGAATTATATTTAAGCATTCGGGAGAAGACAATTCTTGAGTGTGAAAAATGTAACTTCAAGTATCGTAAGTTGTCACCTATAATATTTTTATGCAGTTTTTGATCAATGGAATTTAATTATTAATTATAACTTTCATTCATTGCATAATATAATATAATATAATATAGCAACATAAAGTATCACACACACATTTATACATACATATACAGGCATATGTATACATATACATACATACGTACGTACGTACGCATATATATATATATATATATATATATATATATATATATATGCGATGATTTGAGAAGCGGCGACAAGAGACAATTCAGTAAATGATAATGTTTTATAATCTTAAAGCCTTTATGCGATCACCGTGTATTGACAAAGCTTTGTGTTTATAAAATATTATGTATCATTATTCCCAGAATATACATACATACATACATACATACATACATATATATATATATATATATATATATATATATATATTTAAAATTATTTAAAATAAGGGTGAGAAATTAGATATTAATTAACATCGATTTCACACCAGTGGTCTAGCATAAATAAACTGAAGGTTCAGTAAAACTGCATTATATATATATATATATATATATATATATATATATATATACATACGGTTACCAATTCGTGGGATTTGGCAATAAGAGAATGACCTTCCTGAGACACAATAGAGACAAACCGCTATTTATTTATTTCATCAATAGTGAGAAGATATCTATAATAACAACATAGAAATTAATTAAATATCTAATAATTATTATACTGAAAATTTCATAACGAATCAAACCTTATATTAATATATATATGTATATTTATATATATACATACACACACACACACACACATATAAATTATATATATATATATATAAGATACAGAAGGGAAATAGAAATTAATAGAAAGTTTCACTTCTAGTGGCCTAGCGTGTAATATATATATATAAAGATATATATATGTATGTATATATATACATATAACTAAAGAAATTTTCTTACAACAGTCAGTTGTAAACAAAGTTTTGGTCAGTTGGCATCCAAACCACATGATCTCATGTTCCTAAGATTCATATCTACATCTTTATCTGTATATTTATCCTCCCTAAGATGTTATTAATTGATCTGAGAATTTATATTATTGGAAAACCTATATAAAATTAGCTGAAGATTACTCTGCATATTAAGTCTGCTGTAATATTTACAGCTTTTAATAAAATGTTGTAGTATGAAACAATTGTACTAAATTACCGGATCCATTCTTGTTGCTTATTTTTGATATATATATATATATATATATATAAAGATATATATATGTATGTATATATATACATATATATGTCGTATATGTACAATTTATATATATATATGTATATATAAGTGTGTGTCATATATGTATGCATATATACATATATAAACTAGCTTTTGTTTATAAGAGTTGAAATGTGCATTGTAAGATACAAATAAGATAATTTATCTTCAAACGCTGAGACGCCGTTAGAACATCAGAA
>NC_043020.1:4733728-4736228 GCF_006345805.1 Octopus sinensis | reverse complement strand
ATTATTGTAGATAAATTTCTTAATATATATACATTAAGCACGTGAATTAAATGTTAATTTAAGGACAAATATGTAACTGTAAATAGCTTGCAACCTTGCAACTGCTGCGATAATGATTAATTGGTAACTGTGTATTTATATATACCTTGGACCTGCCACCTCGTTGTTTTTTGTCAAGAGTTTCACTTCCAGCCGTTCGTTATGTCAGTCAACACATACAATGACACACCATTCTGCTGTGGTGGCCATAAAGACAGAAAGTTGTCGATGCGAAATGTTGTTCACATTAGGATGTAAATTATTCATTTATTTCAAATATAATAGAAATAAAATGATATTAATGTTATCACATTAGAACTAAAAATGAAAAAGTGAAAGTGAAACAATATTCCAGGGGCAACCCAATATTCGAATACATAAGCAACATACACACACACACACACACACACACAATCTCCCTCTCTCTCTCTCTCTCTCCTCTCTCTCTCAGAGCATATATAAGGTATGAAACATCAGCATTTCTCTGTCACCCGGCATCTCTGTCTTTCATCTTCCCCCATATTAACTGGATTTTTGCCTCTATTTGAAATGGACGGTGTGTGTGTGTGTGTGTGTGTGTGTGTGTGTGTGCGTGCATGCGCGTGTATGCGTGAGAGAGAAATAGAGATAGAGTGAGTGAGTAAAGGTGTGTGTCGTGATGATTGATGTCTTTGAAGGTATACACACATGTAGAACATGTGACGTCATCGCCGTATAAAATGTTTACGTTATTTGATTTATGGAAAAGATTATAAGGTTAAATTTTTGAAATGCAAATATGTGAAGGACAATCAAATTTAATTCTTAGCTGAAATAGTACTGAATCTTTCGATACTCCATACGTCAACATCGGTAACTCGGTTTTGGAATGCATAAGGAATATACATACATATATATATATATATATATATATATATATAACAAGATAAAAGTTTATATTTTTCATTTACTTCGAAAATTCCTATTAAATCGTGGTTTTTGGCTGTGTTGGCTGCTACTTCTAGCATGTAAAAATTACCTGTTAAAGGGTAGTTTTGTCTTGTATTTAAAAGTACACTATTTTAAAAAAATGATTATGTTGTCTATTGACTATTTATATATGCTAGGCCACTGGTGGTGATATTTCTAATGAATATTCGCTAGCCTATAAATGTAACATATATATATATATATATATATATATATAGATATATAGGACAGACATCTTTCGAAGTTGAAAATTTTTTGTAAGGCATGTATAAAATTTGGTGAAATTCGGTTGAAAATTATAGGAGTAGAAGTGGTTCACACAACACACCCAAATACAGGCAATCTACCTTTTAACATATACGATAATAATTAAAGTTATGTATTACCATTCTCGTCAGAGCAAAACATTTAAGGGAAACATCAAAATAAGGTATTACCAAAAAAAAAAAATTAGAAGGAAAACAAATATGGTAATACGCACAAGCTGACCGGATATTTACAAATAACTTGTAAAAGAGAGAGAGGAAGAGAAACAGGGACATGTTAATGTATTTTGGAGTCTATCTGTGCAATAAATTATAAACTAATCTAGCCAACGGATATATTTAAAAATGAGTAGGAAATAAAACGAGATAAAACATATATGTATATATATATTATATATATATATATATATATATTATATATATATATATAGTGGTTTCAAATTTTGTTACAAAGACAGCAATTTGGGAGGGAGGGGACAGTCTATTAAATCGACCATAGTGTTTCACTGGTACTTAATTTATCGACCTGGAGAGGATGGAAGGCAAATTTGACCTTGGTGGAATTTGAACTCAGAACGTAGCGACGGGCAAAATACCGCTAAGCAAATTCGTCCAGCGAGCTTAACAATTCTGCCAGTTCGATATGATACGAATAAAATACAAACTGAAGATCAAGTAAATAATGCGTGTGTTAAAGCGGCAAAAACAGAAGACCATCACCAAGTATTATACATATATATATATATACGTTATGAGAGGTAATGGTGTCAATGAGACCCAAAGGTGTCAGGTAATGCTGAGTAAGTGCTATCGACGGACCATAGTTAAGCTCCAGGTTCGGTGAGTCCAACGTAGGTCAAAAATCAGCGTGTGCATATATAATTTTTTTTTTCAGAATGAGATAAAAAAAACCAAGGTTGTGAAGAATTTAGGACAATTTTAAATGCTCTAAAATCTTCACAGCCTTGTTTTTTTTATCAAATTCTGAACAACAATTTATACATATATATATATATATCTATATATACATACCAAACCTACATATATATATATTATATATATATAATATATATATATATATATATATATATATATTCTATATATATATATATTATATATATATATATATATTATATAGATATATATATATATATATATATATGTAGGTCCCGGGTTGATCGGGATTAACCACAGTAAATAAGGTACTCAATACTAGCAGAGTAAAT